>NC_137738.1:79089964-79249964 GCF_963264785.1 Psittacula echo
CCTGACATCTGTTGGAGTGAAGGTACGACCTGGCACAAGCAATCCAGATGCAGGGACTGTGAGAATGAAGACCTTGGGCCCACTGTAGGAGAGGATCTGGTTTGAGGCCATCTTAAAAACCTAAATGTACACAAGTCCATGGGACCTGATGAAATCCATCCACGGGTCCTGAAGGAGGTGGCAAATGAAGTTGCGAAGCCACGGGCCATCATATTTGAAAAATCATGGCAGTCAGGTGAAGTTCCCGATGACTGGGAAAAGGGAACTATAACCCCCATTTTCAAGAAGGGGAAAATGGATGACCCAGGGAATTACAGACCAGTCAGTCTCACCTCCATGCCTAGCAAAATCTTAGAGCAGATTCTCCTGGAAGGCATGCTACGGCACATGGAAAACAAGGAGGTGGTTGGTGACAGCCAGCATGGCTTCACTAAGGGGAGATCCTGCATCACCAATTTGGTGGCCTTCTATGATGGGGCTACAGAACTGATGGACAGGGGTAGAGCAGCCAGTGTCATCTACACGGACTTGTGCAAAGCGTTTGACACTGCCCCACCGACATCCTTGTCTCTAAATTGGAGAGACATCAATTTGATGGGTGGACCACTTGGTGGATAAAGAACTGGCTGGATGGCCGCACGCAAAGAGTTGTGGTCAATGGCTCAATGTCCGGCTGGAGATTGGTAACGAGTGGTGTCCCTCAGGGATCGGTGTTGGGACCGGTCTTGTTCAACATCTTTGTCAGTGCCATGGACAATGGGATTGAGTGCGCCCTCAGCAAGTTTGCTGATGACACCAAACTGTGTGGTTCGGTTGATACACAGGAGGGAAGGGATGCCATCCAGAGGGACCTTGACATGCTTGTGAGGTGGGCTGATGCCAGCCTCATGAAGTTTAACCATGCCAAGTGCAAGGTCCTACACCTGGGTCAGAGCAATTCCAGGCACAGCTACAGGTTGGGCAA
Source organism: Psittacula echo (assembly GCF_963264785.1). Lineage (NCBI taxonomy): Eukaryota > Metazoa > Chordata > Aves > Psittaciformes > Psittacidae > Psittacula > Psittacula echo. The sequence goes on from NC_137738.1 coordinate 79,090,929, forward strand.
AGAAGAGATTCATAGCAGCCCTGTGGAGAAGGACTCAGGGGTGTTGTTCAATGAGAAACTGAACATGAACGAGCAACGTGCGCTTGCATCCCAGAAAGCCAACCGTATCCTGGGCTGCATCAAGAGGAGAGTGACCAGCAGGTCGGAGGAGGTGATCCTGCCCCTCTACTCGGCTCTCGTGAGACCTCACTTGGAGTATTGTGTACAGTTCTGATGTCCTCAACATAAAAAGGAGATGGAACTGTTGAAACAGGTCCAGAGGAGGGCCACGAGAATGATGAGGGGAGTGGAGCACCTCCCATATTAAGAGAGGCTGAGAAGGTTGGGGCTGTTCAGCCTGGAGAAGAGAAGGCTGCGTGGAGACCTCATAGCAGCCTTCCAGTATCTGAAGGGGGCTTATAAGGATGCTGGGGATACTCTTCATTAGGAACTGTAGTGATAGGACAAGGGGTAACGGGTTAAAACTTAAAGAGGGGAAGAAGATTGGATATAGGGAAGAAGTTCTTTACTGTAAGGGTGTCCCTGCCCATGGCAGGGGGGCTGGAACTAGATGATCTTAAGGTCCTTTCCAACCCTAACCATTTTATGATTCTATGATTCTATAACGCCAGTTTTGCCCTGAAATCATAGTGAGAATAGACAAAGCTATGGAACAGGCCTACCTGAATCCAGAATCCTACCTAGATTCACCTATCTAGAAGAGGAAAGAGAATGTTTGCTGGCAGATTGGCTGACTTGGTTTTCCACCCTTTACACTGATAAACTTGAGGGGTGGGGTCCAAAGCTGTAACGCTTGTGTACTCATAGCAACAGGGTGGACAAACACACCTATCAAAGTAGTGAGGAATATTCCCCAACCCTTCAAAAAGTTTCCACCAAAAAGGTGAAACTGTCAACATTGCATCTGAAGTTTCTCTGTATCAATGCACACAGCATGGTTAACAAATATGAAGAACTGGAAGCCATGGTGCAGCTGGAAAAATATTATTCATCACTGCACTGAAACTTGGTGAGATGAATAACATGTTTGGAGTACTGCAGTTGATTACTATAAGCTGTTCAGGTGGGAGAGGCAAGGAAGAAGGGATGGGGAGGGAGGGGGTTGCCCTCTTTGGCCAAACCAACAAAGGAAACCTCATGGTTGGTGTTTACTACAGGGCAACTGATCAAGAGGAGCCTGTTGAGAAAATATTCTTCAGCTACAGAAAGCATTATGCTCCATGTCTCTATCACTTTGTAGCCATCCATTAGATACTGGAACATGGTGGTAAGGTCTCACTTGAGCCTTCTTTTCTCAAGGCTGAACAAACCTAATTCCCTTAGCCTTTCCTCATATGGTATCCTTCCAAGTCCTTTGATCATCTCTGTGGCTATTCTCTGGGCCCTTTACAGGCCTATTCAAATATTTTTCGTTTTGCAGGAATCAATTCTGAACACAATATTCCAAGTGTTGCCTGACAAGTGCTGAGTAGAGTAGGATAATGACTTGTTTGTCTGTACTGGTGATGTCCGTGTTGATGCAACCCCGCAACCTGTCAGCTTTCTTTGCTGCAGCACCACACTGTTAGCTCATCATGAGGTTGCTGCCCAGCAGGACACCCAGGTCCCTTTCCAGAGAGCTGCCCTCCAGTCAAGTAGATCCCAGCCTATGCTGCACTCTTGGATTGTGCTTATCCTTCCTTTTGAAAGTATTACTTTTCTTTCTGGTGGAGAATATAATTCAAATTATGGTAGAAAAAGAAGCAATAGGTAATATGATTTAACCCATTAAATCCTATTCCTGTTTCCAAATTCATTTCCATGTTTCCAAGTTCATTCCATTAAAAAAAAGCACTCGCAGCACAAGGAAAATAAGATGCTGGACTTCTCTCTCCAACTGTTTGAGCAATACATTTGTCTAGAATTGTTTTTATTTCCTTCCTCTTGCCTAATTCATTTTGATACTCTCTTCCTTTGTCATGTCCCACTAAAAAAAAATCAAGTGAAGGTTGATACCTCTGATGATATAAAATTGTACTGCTTGGTTGCTAGGAAACTTCTAGGAAAGAAACTCCTTAGAAATAAAGAATGTGCACAATCATGTCTAAATGTTCAAATTATATTTGTCTTCTGGGAACATTGTGAAGAAACAAAAATCTCCCCTGGAAGTGCTCCAAGGAAAATAATAAAAGTATGTGCAAACAGTGACAAAGTAAGTTTATGTTTTGTTTGTGATTGATATTTTCTAATTTAAAAAAAGAATTATAATATATTTTAGTGTCTCCAAACTCTCTTCATCACTCTGAAAATATTATTTGTGCTGAAAATCCCTTTTGTATTTAATTTTTCTGTCATATCATTTAATACTGTATAACATTTTGAGGATGTATTGTCCATTTCTGTACAATGCTTTTTCCAAAATACAAAGCAGAGCATTGTACTATATAGCTGAATTGATGGATTCAGATTAGAATCAGCTAAATGCACTTACTTGAACAAGCCAGTAATTACACTGAATCATGTAATGTGTCTCTAGAGCCACTCTATTCTAGTTTGTCAAAAAAGAGCAGCTGACTCTGAAAGCATTCTGTTTACAAGCTATTTTGCTATATTATATATTTTTCAATATTTATCTTCCATTGTTCTTTACTACTATGAACATTTACATGAAACAGGATCTTTTTTTTTCTGGAGTCCATCTGCTACCATTGCTTATTTTCAGCCAGAAGTCATAATCCAGTGTTTATGATATCATCCTAACTTTCAGAGGAACCAGATGAATTGACATTAAAAACAAAGTGAAAGCACCCTCAGATTCTGTCTTCAGATATGATTTAAAAGGAGAAACTAATGAACTCTCAATCACAAAACCTTCATTCTCACAAATGCGTATAATAAGGCACAGGTAGGAAAACAGTAAGAAGAATCAGCAACTCTTTTAAAAGACATGAAAGTTACACTAGGGAGATAAGGAACTAGAGTGAAGAAAGTGGCTTTTGCTATGGTAACACCACCTACACCTCTTAAATTCTATAACATCTTCAAAACCTATGCTGATTTTACTTAATTACATGAATTTTTCAGACAAGTTCTTACTTATTAAATAGGATACCAGGAGAGATATTGTCACAGCTTTGAGGGAACAGGAGCATTTGCACTCTAGACAAATTCCTGTCATTTAAAGTAAAACATACTTTTACAGTTGGCTTTGGCAGGACACAAATTTATATTTGGAAACAGATAATGGGTAATCACTACTGCTACCACCAATAATAATAATGATAAAGGAAATAACAAGAAAGAGAATACAACTGCTCACCGACCGGTACCTCACCCCCACCCTGCCATGATCCAGCCCTTCCGGGAACTCTCAATTCTACATCCTGGGCATGACGTGCTGTGGTATGGAATACCTCTTTGGCTAGTTTGGGTCAGGTGTCCTGTCCTTGCTTCCTCCCAGCTTCTCCTCCTCCCTGGCAGAGCATGAGACTCTCAAAGTCCTTGGTCAGTCTAAACATTCTGACCAGCAACTGAAAACATCAGCTTTATCAGTATTATTCCCAAGGTCGAAAGTCGAAACACAGCACTGCACCAGTAGAAAAAATGACTGCTACTGCTAAACCAGGACACTCAGATTTTGTCTTTCTTCAGGCACATGATCTAATAGACCCACTCTTTCTTTTCAGGTTTATGACTGACAGCTTCATCAAAAAGATTTTCTAAGAAGGATTAATGAATTCCATGAATCCTTTGTCTTTATCTATAGCAATGGACACTTTGTTTTACATGCTAGTTAAAAATGATTGTTTAGCCACTGTTACTGGTTTTTTAATGTTCTGAGTTTAAGTCATATTAATGATAACTTTTTTGTGTTACATAAGGTCCTAGTCGATTACCACTTTACCTTCTAGACTGATTTCCTCAGGGCCCGGTGTTGAACACGCACTTGTTACAGACAGAGTTTCCTTCCCACATGTAAGCTGCAAGTAGGTTCAATTATTAGCTATAATTTTGGGCTCATGGGTTTAGATTTTCAGTTCATTTACAGCATCTTTGCAGCACTCACTTAACACAAAGAGTTTCTAAGCAATCTCAAATATTTCAGTTAAGATGTCAGGACGTTTTGGATTGTCAGAAAATTTCTCTGCTTCCTAGCTTTCAGACAAAGCATTTCAAAATGTCTAATAAACATAACATTTAAACATTTTTAATATAATACAACAATATGACTTTTATATAGTAAAGTTCTATAGTTACATATCATGTTGACACAATTATTATGTATATTTTGTAAAATAAATACTAAGGAATGGTATATGTACACAATAGAAAACATATTTAATAGATTTTCCCAAATGTTTTATTTTCATTAAATGATTTTTGTCATGGGAAACATGTTCCATGAGCTTTTTTTTAATCAATTCTTGATAGAGAATATTCCTCAAAATTCTTTGGTGACACGTTTCCACATCCCATTTCTGTGGCCTCTCTGTTCTCTTAATACAAAGTGCGAACACTTGCTGTTCTACCAATATTTGCCAGTCATAAGAGCCATTCAAGCTTCTTTAGTACTGCATCAGAGTTATCTGCCCCTAACCATCAGAGTTCACATTTCTTTCCTAAACCACTTAATTTCTTGCAGTCACCAAATATATTGGAGGTAGCACAGAAAGATTTTTATGTGTGATCAAAATAAAGCTGTAATTTAAAATTATGCAAGATTTAACTGATCTTCTGCATGCTTGTTCAAATGTATTTGCTGAATAATAATAATTGCTGGCAATGTGGCAAGAAAGGTGCTAATTTAGCACACATAATCTGGCAGTGACCTTTTATTTAAAATGCTAGAAATGGTGTGATATCATAAGTCACCACATCAATCATCTATTTGTGCTTTATTTTACCTAAAGACATGTGATTATAGTCTTATATTAAACAGATTTTAATTGCCCTTAGCAGTGCAAAGGGTTGAGTCCTTTGAATGTAAGAAATTATGATCATGTTTCTCTACAAGAATTGAATACTGACATCTTTGATAACATCTGATTTATAAAATTTAATGTAAAAATGAAGGCGACAGAGAAAAATTACTTGCTTTTTAATATGCTCCTTTTTTGCTTATTCAGATTCAGAATTTAAAAGCAATATATTTGAAACAGAACTTGGATCTGAATTGTACATAGACTTGTTAATGCACTGCTGCAGGACTAGGAAGCTTTGTTTGCTTGAATTTTTTGTAACTTTACTGAATTTCAATCTACTGTTATACACAGTTTATATAGCTATTTGTCAAAGGCTTTTAAAATAAATTTTATCACAAGGCTGTGATAATATCAGTCACACTGAGTAGCAGCTTATGCCACACTCAGTCTCACTTAAATGTATTGAGATACATGAACTGTGTAGAAAGACAACAAAATCTAGTCCTATATCAGATGTTGGTTTCCATATTTATTTATTTTCTCTTCCATCATTAATCCTATTAATGGTCAGTAGCAATCAAGCTTAGTTCTCCTTCAAAAAAACCCCAAACAAGCCAAAACTCAAAACCCACAATCTTCTTCTCTCCTTTCAACTCTGCTTTGCTTTCTTTGTTTCTTATTGTATGATAATAAATTAAAGTTCCTAAGGAAGGGTACCTCAATCTATCCCATTCCTACCAATTTGATGCCAGCACCAGCAAGAGATATCCAGAGCCAGGAGAGAAATTGCAGTTCAGCAGGACAGTACCTGAAGTACCTGTTGTGCACAAAAGAACTCCAGACAGTAAGCTGGACTCAGGGGCCCAAATTAAACGCCTCTATGCAAACACATGTAGCATGGGGAATAAACAAGTGGAGTTAGAGATGTGCACAGAGCTGCAGGTCTGTGATCTTATCAGCATCACTGAAATGTGGTGGGATGCCTCTGATGACTGCAGTGTTGAAATGGAAGGTTACAGGCTCTTCAGGAAGGACAAACAGGAGCGACGAGGAGAGGGTGGGTTGTTGGTTTCGTTTGGTTTGGTTTTTTTATAGTCTTTCTTACTCTTTTCGTTCCGTTTTAATTTCTGGTTCTTTTTTTAATACCTGGACAATTACATGACTTCTTGATGGACTACATCCCCAAAACATTAGTAGGTATTAATTAGTGCAGAAAAACACAAGGATAAAAAGATCACACACCACCCCTCACCAGAAGCAACCATGACTTTATTTTCCTTAATTTTCTTTTTTACATGTTAAGTAAGAGAAAAAAAACACATTATGTATGAAAATACTTTTTAAAATTGATATTTTCCTTTTTTTTTTTCCTGTTAGTAATATGCATTGCTCATTGGTTCTTTAATCAATGTGCAGAAGGTGGCATAATTTGCTAGTTGATGAAGCAAGTATTTTTAATTATTTGAGACTACTATTTTTTATAATAGGTAAATGAACTTGTTTGGATAGGATAAGAATCTAAGACAGGACACAAATATTTGCATGCCCATATCACTAGAAAAAGATCTCTGAACTTTCGGAATAAATAAAGTTACTCTTATCTTTGATCTTTGTACATGTTGAGATATTTCTGGCTCCTGCTATTGAGAGAAAGAGGCAATAAATAGGAAAGATATGTGCCATGGTTTTGTCTAAATGTTCTCATTATATTTCTACACAATTATGTGTATATTGCCTTTTTTGCAGAAACCCAATTTACAGGTAGTTTAGAGCACACCATATCATAGATAAGGAATAGGTCTTTAAATACATATGACATTAATCATAAATGAGTTCATTCAGAATCTCTTTAAGTAAATAAACAGTTCATTAGAAGCCTGTAACTTGCAACCTAACACATGCTGCACATATTTTGAAATTAGGGTCCTATCAGATATCTGGTAATATTCAACTGATCACTAATTCAAAACCTGAAAATTAATGAAGATTCATTTGAGGCTCAAGGCTTCTCTGATTAGAAAATTTACTTTCTAGAGTCTTTGAAGTCTTACACTGGCAAGGAGAAAATAATGTAATAGCATAAATAGGAAAGGATTGTAGATTTCAATTTCTGTCTAACTAGTTTTAAATTATATTTTTAAAGAATAGTTCTACTCATGTTTGTAGAATGAAGCTTTATGACTTCAGTAGGAAGAAATAGCTCCTTTCACTTTTCCTTTCCTTTTAGTGCAACACCACAATGATACGAATTTGTATTGTTGGCTCGAGCTTATGCCTCAAATAACATCACCAATATGAAAATTAAAAGTAGTAAATTAAAATTAAGTTAAAAGAAATAGTAAACTTAAATAATAAGAAACATAACTCTACAATAATATACAAAAAAAAAATCTCAACAGTCAATATAATTAACACAAAATTACTTGGTAATTTTTACACAACATAGGAAAACACAAATTCTAACATGTTGGTCATATGGTGCACTTTTGACTATGTTTTTATGTTAGAATTTTAGACTTTCTGTAGCAGAAATAGTTTTTAAAATTTGAAAGAAACAAGCATTTCTAAGCAATTGAATATAAAATGAAAAATTTACCAGGGGCATGCACCATACATCTCCAGGTGGTTTTATGTGAAGAGAATGGGAATGAGACCTTTTAAAAGGTTAGTCTCTTTCTCTCAGACAGGTTAGATTTTAAGTACCCATCTATTTCTCATTTTTGCTCCTCTGTCTACACTAGCCCAAGGCTAAGACTCCAGTTGGTTTCCAGTTTCTAAGATGAGCTCGATCTTTGCTTCACCTTTAAATTAGTTGTTATCAGTTTTTACAGCTGACAATTCTTTCACCAACCGAATGTGAATGTGAAGATGTCTATTGATGAATGAGATGACCAAATTTTAAAGGGCCCAAATCTCCAGAAGAACTAGTTTGAGATTACAACTGTCTTGAACTGACAATTTGAAATTGAAATTGAGATTTTCTAAGTTTTGTTTCAATTGTTTAGGCTTTAAATTACCTCCAGAAATAGAAATAAATTCAGAAATCTACTAAGGAGCCTACACTGATTTTACTCTAGATATTTTTTTCTTGATTGCATTGCTACCTTCTTCTCTGATATGTGACTGAACGTCTTGGTGGACATCTTTGTTGAGCAGCCATTAACATTCCTAGTGTTACATCTGGAGGCTTTTCTTTATTGTGAACTTTAGCGGGTCCAGAATTAAGCAAATTGTAATTAAATACATATTAGATATCATTCTGAATGAGTTAGTTCACATATTCAAACCAGTATGCACATATTAACCGATATAGATTAATCAAAAGTTATCAGGCTAGTTATCTTTGCAGGTGTGCTCCAGGGAAGTAATTTCTGCTCCAGTGTGCAGTTGTTCAGTCAGTTTTTGATTCTATATCCTTATCATATTTTCTGTAAATGAGCCCCCAGAACCATAAGAATACCTTGATTCCTCCAGCCAGGAGTGGTGTGCAAACCACCTATGTAACTTTGAGGCCAAACCCATTTATCACTGTTTGAATGATCACACCCTTGGGCCAGTGCTGGATTTGGAAATACTGAAATGCATATTTTTCTACTTGACAACGCTGTTCAACCTTCTAATGCTTAAAATATCTTTAAATAAATGTGTCAATATTTTGTCACAAATTCTATTTTAAATAGCCATAAAACTTCCCACAAAATTAATCCATCTCATCCCAGTAACACAAAAGACAATTCAAATCCTAACCTCTAACCAAATTTCCACTTTTTGTATTTGACAAACATCGAAACATTACGTCTGAATTTAAATCACCTCCTTTTCCCCTCCTCACTTGCCCATGTTGTACTCTTCTTTAAAAAATGTTTGTAACCTGCTGTGCTTCACCACCCTGTGTGATACTTCATGATAGTCAAAGTGCTGACTTCTAGGTCTTTAAACTGCTCTTCTGCCAGAAAATGTGCTTATTGACTAGTAAAACTGAATAGCCCACACTCACCCAATAGATCAAATGTAATTCTAACCTATGTGGTTCAGAAACACAAAAAGATTAATAAAACCCAGAAGCCACCTCTGAAGTTAGTGGTAACAAAGTAATTGGACATTATCATTACATTTTGCTGCCTTTGACTGCTGTATCTGACTATCCAGTAACCACTTCTAACTAGGCTGTTTAAAATAGTCTTTCCCAGTGAACAAACCAAGGCATAAAGTCCTGTTTTGCAATATGTAACAAATAATTTAACCATTCAGCCGCCAATACCTCAAAATAATACTGATTAAAACAACGTTCAGAGATAATTGTTCATGAGCTTAAGATAAAATACATTGCAGAGTGTAGCACAGATGAATTAAAATTGTTATCAAAGAGAAGCCATACACATATTTATTACTGTAGCTAGCAATTTCTCTAAGTTGCAATTTCTTATGATGGAGTATTTCTCATATCAGTGTTTCCAGCACATTAGATACAATTAATGTTTAGTTTTGATTGGTAGTGTTCATATAATATTAAATCCTTTACTTAAATGATAAATTATCTTAGCTGCCCACGGTGAATGTCTTCATTTTTTCCTTTTTCATATTCAGCCACCTATCTATCCAGAAATGTTCCTGCTGCTTGTTACAGAATTTCGTGGAGATGTCCAGGATGTAATTTATCCTGGCCTGGTTCTATGTCAGTTTTAATAGGTCTAATTTCCTAACTCCCAGTTTCATTCTGATCATAAAGCCTTTTAATATTTTACTTGCTTCATCAGGAAAATTTATCCCAGGCTGTGGAACATGACCTTCAAATTCTTTCATGAATACAACAGCAAAGGATTCATTCAGCCTTTTGGCCATATGAACCTCATTTGCCATTAATGTCTCACTCTTGTCCTTCAAAAGTTCATCTGACTCCTTGTCTACCTTCCAGCTGATACTGTAATTGTAGCATTTTAATCTATTTATTAATTTAGTCTTCATGATTGTTAGCACTAAGAAACCCAGTTTCCTTTTTCGGTATTTTTTTTTTTTTTTTTGTGAAGACTTATTGCAAAGGAATTTTTTTCTCCAACATTGTGAGAGCATCTATTTTCTTGCACTGCTTTTTTCTTACCTAATAAAAAACCACATATTTATGTAATGTGTTTGCTTTCTATAACACTGCTCTTTATGAACTCTGCCTCTTTTATTTCCCTTATTTTCTTTTTCTTACAATTCCTCCATTTTATCCAAGATCATGGGGATTTTCCAAACAAACAGAATAAAATTATCAATAATATTCTGGACTCTATTTTGTCATCTTGATATGGCTATTTCTCTCTTCCTTTCTGTCCTTGTATCTTCTCAGATTACTCCAGAGGTCTTTAAATGGTCAGCCTTACATCTTCTCTTCAAGAATGGCATTCTGATGAATCTGAAATCTAGGTGAGCTTTGTTATTAGCTTCAATGGAAACATGTTCACTAAAATAAATTATTTGTGAAGGTTCATTTGCTGAGGTCTGTGTTGCTTGGAACAAAATGATCTGAGCATTATATGCCTTTCAACTATGTATGGGGGTAGCAGCAGCTAGACATTTTCTAAGTGGGAGATGCCTGGTTCTTGCCCAAACAACTTAACAGATAAGCATGAGATCAAATAAATGAGGAAATTCTTCAAGGAAGTTGCTGGAGTGCATTGATGATTATTTCCTTCTACAAGTAGTAGGAGAGAGGTGCTCTGCTGAACCTCATACTCACCAAGCTTAGGCTAGTGGGGATGTAAAGATCAAAGTGAGCCTTAGTTTCAGTGACCATGAGATGCTGGAGTTCTGGATCCTGAGGACAGGGAGGAGGGTGAAAAGTAAGTTCATAATCCTGGACTTCCAGAGGCCAGATGCTGGCCTCTTCAAAGACCTGCTTGGAAAGGTGTCAAGGGATAAGACCCCAGAAGGAAGAGGGAGGAGGGAAAGAAAGCTAGTTAATACTCAAATGTGGTCTTCCCCAAGCTCAAGAGAATTCCATCCCAACAAATGCAAAGTCAGGCAAAAATGCCAGTGGACGAGCAAAGAGCTCCTAACCAAGCTCAAACAGAAAAAGAAGGCATATACAATGTGAAAACAAAGTAACCTGGGAGGAATACAGAAACAGTGTCCGAGGATCTAGGGATGAACTTAGGAAGGCTAAATGCCAAATAGAACAATATGAACAAGGATATCAAAGATAGCAAGAAGGTCTTCTACAAGTAAATAGGTGACAAAAGGACAATGAGGGAAAATGTGGACACATTGTTCAATGCGACAGGTGATCTGATGGCACAAAACATGAAAAAGGCTGAAGTGCTAGCAAGACTGGCCTTCCAGAATCCTGGGTCCCAGAGACCACAGTTTATACGGATCTGGTTGATGGGGCAGAGTGTACTTCAGCAAGATTGCTGACTACGCAACGCTGATGTCGTGGTTTAACCCTAGCCATCAACTAAGCACCACACAGCCACTCGCGCACTCTCCCCTGGCAGGATGGGAGAGAAAATCAGAAGGGTAAAAGTGAGAAAACCCATGGCAAAAGCCCTGCATGCAAGCAAAGCAAAACTTTCACCATTTCTCATATACTGAACATGATGCCATTTGGAATGGGATATCCCTTAGGCCAGTTGAGATCAGCTGTCCTGGCTTTGTCCCCTCCTAGCTTTTTGTGCACCCCCAACCTACTGGCTGGCAGGGGGATATGAGGAGCAGAAAAAGCCTTGATTATTTTTAAGCACTGCTCAGCAATAATGAAAACATCCCTGAGTTAGCAACGCTGTTTCCAGCACAAAGACAAAACATAGCCCCATGCCAGCTACTATGAAGAAAATTACCTCAGCCAAAACCAGCACAACTGGAAGGAATGTCTGATATGCCAGAGGGTCATGCAACCATCCAGAGGGATCTGAGTAGACTGAAGAAATAGGCTGACAGGAATCTCATGAAGGTCAACAAGGGGAAGTGTCAAGTCATACACCCAGGGAAGAAAAAGCTCAGGTGCCAGTATATGTAAGGGACTACCCAGGTGGGAGGCAGCTTGGCAGAAAAGGACCATGCATCAAGCCTGGGTTCCACTAGATAAAGTATTGCCAGCAGGTTGAAGGAAGTAATCCTTCTTCTCTTTTGAGCACTGGTGATGCCATACCTGGAGTATCCACTTCTGGGCTGCCCTTGTACAGAAGACTTATGGACACACTGAACAAAGTCCAGTGAAGAGCCACAAAGATGATTAAGGGACTGGAACATCTCTTATACAAGAAAGGCTGAGACAGCTGGGGCTGTTTAGCACAGAAAAAAGAAGGTTTGGAGGGATCTTATCACTGTATATAAATACCTGAAAGGATAGTGCATGGAGGGTGCACAGAGTCTGTTCTTTCCAGTGGCACCCAGAGACAGGACCAGAGGTAATAGACACAAAATAAATCACAGATTATCCTGCCTGAACATCAGGAAATACTTTTTCACTGTGAAGGTGACTGAGCACTGGCACAGGTTGCCCAGGGAGGTTGTGGAGACTCCATCCCTGCTGATATTGAAGAGCCATCTGTACATGGTCCTGGGCAACTGGCTCTAAGTGACCCTGCTTTAGCAGAGGAGTTGGACCAAATGACCTTCAGAGGTCCCTTTCAACCTCAACCATTTTGGCATTCTGTGAGGAGTCACTAAAATCCCATTTGTATTTGCTCTTGTTTCTGCACTGTCTTGTAACATATATATGTATACAAATACTTTGAAAAAAGTCATATTCTTTTGCTTTAGGGTGAATTCAAACATTACTTTTTCATTCATATAGTCACCAAGGAAAAGCTTAAGCCTTTTTTCTAATATTTCCACTCAAATTTTCAGTTTTGAAATTAATTGATCATAGAATCATAGAATCAACTAGGTTGGAAAAAACCTATAAGATCATGATCCAATCATTAAAATATGCAAGCAGTGACCTATGAAATAAAATTATATTGAATGCAACCTTTTTTTTCTTAAGCATTAGAAGAATGTCTACTTCGCAACTGAAATTCTCTAAGTCCACTCAATGAAGCAAAATTAAACCCTTGTTTGTGGTAAGTCTGCTTTTTCTTGAGTTGTATATTTCATCCTGCCAGTGCAAACCATATGAAGACTTTAATATTAATCCAAAAATAATTTCTATTTCCCTAATAAAGTTTGATAGCACTTCCCAAATCTCTTTTCCTCTCTATTTCTGCTTTCAAATATAATCACTTATCAGCTGTGCCATTCCATTTTCTAGTATTTTGTCCATGTAGTGAGGTATTGCTGAATGGCTATAATGTGCTGATTTTAGACTGCCACAATCTGCCATCCTTGATTACTTGCCAGCTAAATAAACTGACAGAATTGTTGCAATTATACTTTTACAGAGACTTTCAATAGCAGGAAGGAAGTGATTTCTGTTAGCAGCAGGTTTTGGTAGCAACACAGTCCCACCAAAGTATATTGAGAAAATACTTTACTTGGGAAAAGTGGCATGGTTTGTGTTTTCCTAGAAGTCTGAGGAATATAGGCACAGGCAGATCAAACCTAATACATTCCCACTAAACAATAAATATATTAAAGAAAATATAGACTATATTTACTGAGTATCATGAGGAGATCAATTTATTTCCATAGCTCCCATACACTACAAAGGGCTAATAGGGATTAGAGATGTCAGGAATATACAAGTTTTACCCTTCCTTTTCAAAGGTAGTGTTTTTTTTTCAGGGCTGGGGATAAGGAAAGGGAGCGAGAGAGTGGGAGAAAAATACTGAATCCAAGACTAGGCGAGGGCTAATGGTTGAAGGGCATTTGCAGATACACTGAAGTTTGACTGAAGTCACTAGTCTGAATTAAATAGAGTGGGGAAAAAAAAAAAAAAAAAGGATCTATCCCTCAGGGCTTGATTTGCTGGGTAAAGGGCTCACATTCCTTCTCTGGTTTTGCCTAGAAATTCCAACCTCATTATATAAAAAACTACAAATGAGATTTATTTTTCATTAACATTTTGTAAATGGTATTCCAAAAAGGGTATCTGCAAGTCCAGTTACTGAACCAACTGTCTTATTGTGTACATTGAACCTGAGAGTAAGAAGGCAAAAACCCAATGCATTTGTTACTTCTTAGGAAATTAAATCAGAAACAGATGTTCATAAGACAGTTGAAGTATTCTACCTCTTTTTTGTCTGAGTCTTCACAGAAAAGTTAATTTTACCAGTTATGTAGCTCATTTTTAGTAGCAGAAAAGCACTGGTCAAGATATGGGAACAAAAGAATAAGGAATATTCCAAGAGTTCATATGAAATATATTCATCAAGTCAGCTCAGTCTAAGGAAATCCAGTATAAGTGCTGCCTAGAGTACAGAGAGTTTTCTGGAGCAATCAAGAGGCAGGACTGACATTTTGTATTGCTAGAGCCAAAGCAGCTGTTTGCAAAAGAAACAATACCCATACCATATCTTAATCCATCTACTTACTCATTTCATAATATTTCTTAACTGCATTGGTGAATATTTTTAGGAAGCAATTTGGATTAAAATTGTTTATGGAGCAAATTAATTACAACTTACTATTTCATTACAATGGTTGTATTACTGAAAATTCATTGCAGTAATTGAAGTTACTGGCTGCGATCAATGTAGGGAATAGACTATCTTGTCCTGTGTGCTGTGGAGTACTCTGTAAAAGTTATCTATTTTACCTTTCTGATTTAAACAAGAAATTCTGTGCTTACTAAAATATTTTATTTATTCATTTATGCAAGATATTTAAAAGACATTTACACATTTTAGATATATTCTATCTAACAAATAAGTAAATGTCAAAAGTTTTCTCTGAGTGTGTAGAAATGTGGTTAGGTCAATACACCGTGCCACTGTGCATGCTGAAAGATTACTGTTCAAAAAAGTGGACAGATATAGAAACCTTAATGATTCTTCATTAGTAAATTGTTGTGGGAATTATGGGGAATCTATCAATGTTTAAGAGACTACAGTGAGAACCACTTAGAACAAAATATTGTATTATATAGAGTATTGTCTTAAACAATGCTAGTCTGCTAATACACAAATCCAGAATAAGTAGATGACTTTAAGAATCATAGAATCATAGAATAGTTAGGGTTGGAAAGGACCTTAAGATCATCTAGTTCCAACCCCCCTGCCATGGGCAGGGACACCCCACACTAAAGCATGTCACCAAAGGCCTCATCCAACCTGGCCTTGAACACCGTCTGGGATGGAGCATTCACAGCTTCCTTTGGCAAACCATTCCAGTGCCTCACCATCCTTACAGTAAAGAACTTCTTCCTTATATGCAATCTAAACTTCCCTTGTTTAAGTTTTAACCCGTTACCCCTTGTCCTGTCACTACAGTCCCTAATGAATAGTCCCTTCCCCGCATCCTTATAAGCACCCTTCAGATACGAGAAGGTTGCTATGAGATCTCCACACAGCCTTCTCTTCTCCAGGCTGAACAGCCCCAACCTTCTCAGCCTCTCTTTATATGGGAGGTGCTCCACTCCCCTGATCATTCTCGTGGCCCTCCTCTGGACTTGTTCCAACAGTTTCATGTCCTTTTTATGTTGAGGACATCAGAACTGTACACAATACTCCAAGTGAGGTCTCACGAGAGCAGAGGGGTAGAATCACCTCCTTTGACTTGCTGGTCATGCTCCTTTTGATGCAGCCCAGGATACAGTTGGCTTTCTGGGATGCGAGGACACACTGCCGGCTCATGTTCATCTTCTCATCAATCAACACCCCTGAGTCCTTCTCTGCAGGGTTGCTCTGAATCTCTTCTTTGCCCAACCTGTAGCTGTGCCTGGGATTGCTCTGACACAGGTGAAGGACCTTGCACTTGGCAGGGTTAAACTTCATGAGGCTGGCATCAGCCCACCTCACAAGCATGTCAAGGTCCCTCTGGATGACATCCCTTCCCTCCCGTGTATCAATCAAACCACACAGTTTGGTGTCATCGGCAAACTTGCTGAGGGCGCACTCAATCCCATTGTCCATGTCACCGACAAAGATGTTGAACAAGATCGGTCCCAACACCGATCCCTGAGGGACACCACTCGTTACCGGTCTCCAGCAAGACATCAAGCCATTGACCACAACTCTTTGCATGCGGCCATCCAGCCAGTTCTTTATCCACAGAGTGGTCCACCTATCAAATTGATGTCTCTCCAATTTAGAGACAAGGATGTCGGTGGGACAGTGTTGAATGCTTTGCACAAGTCCATGTAGATGACACTGGCTGCTCTACCCCTGTCCCTCAGTTCATGCTGGCTGTTACCAAGCACCTCCTTGTTTTTCATGCCCCTTAGCATGCCTTCCAGGAGAATCTGCTCCAAGATTTTGGTAGGCACGGAGGTGAGACTGACTGATCTGTAATTCCCTGGGTCATCCATTTTCCCCTTCTTGAAAATGTGGCTTATATTACCCCTTTTCAAGCAACTTCTGACCACAAGACAGAACAGGAGTAAAATATGGAAACCAGGAGTATATACTTTAGATGAGAGAGAAAATAATAAAAGAGATGCAGATATTAAAGAACTGTCAAAAAAATTTGAAAATATTATAACGACTTTTTACAAAATTTTTTAAAAAATTGTACAGAGCTGGCAGTTGTATTTGCTATTTTCAGGAGCTTTCAGGAAGACAGGAAAAGAAAACTAAGAGATAGATGAAGAGAACTTCATTTATTCTGAAGTGTGATACATGCAGTATGTTCTTACGTACATAGTGAAGGGAAAGATAAAAACAAGGAGTTTATGACTAAGCTAGTTTTTTGCTAACACAGAATGAGCAAGCCAATTAAAACTGGCAAAAGCAAGCTAATTTGTTTCAAACATTTTAAAAGACTCATTTTGTTTCACATCTTGTGAAATATGGATTATGTTTTGACGATGTGACTATTACTTCAAATTCTGAATAGAAATAGAAGATAAATTTGAAGCAGGAAGTGTGCAGAGATTCAAATTACAGTTTTTCAAAGAACAAAAAAAGCATGTATGACTGTATTGAGATGGAAATGATGGAACCCAAGACAATGTCCAGCAGGAAATGTAGGGAGAATGTGCAAGTGCCATGACAGTGTGGCAAACAGAACAAAGAGGATCTAAATGACAGCATTTGTTCAGAGTAGGAATTCACAGCAACCATACCCAACATTTCTGCAAAAATTGAATAGATTACCCATCTGAAATAAAACAGAATATTTTTTTTCTGTCAAAGTTGGGGACAGATGCATATACTGATGTGGTGCTACAAACAATGGTACCAGAATAATATAAGCAATGCATGGAAAAGAGAGAGACAAAGTTTCCACTAGAATAGCATGTGAATTAATGGATATGTAAATCCTTCATTAAGAAATAGTTGTTTAGTGAATCAAGGGACCTGGCAGAATCAGGGAGATATGAAAGTTTTCAACATAGTGCAAGGCTAAAAGTAAACAACTACTTCACTCTTTCCCATTTATTAATTTTCCTCTTACCTTAAGACAAACATTAAAAGATGGACTAAATCAGTAGGTTAGCTAAAAGACTGAAATATTGCGACATTCAATTGCATAAAGACTCAAGAGAAGATATTCTAAGAAATATGGCTGCAGGATACTTAACTGAAAGCTACCTTTTGGATTATATAAACTAATATTTATGCACTAAGACTTGTGCAGATTTTTGTTGTTACTGTGTGAAAAACGAGAGAAAATGAGGAGGTTTTTTCAAAGTGATTTGTGGAAAAATTAACAACCACCTGCATTAAAGATAATCAGAAGTGTGAAATGCAAAGAAGGACTAAAACTGGGTGTGGGATGGAGTTAACACACTAAAGTGAGGAAGATAATCAAAGTAAGAGTTTTACTTGCCTGATTTCTGAAAGGGATAAAAAGGTAACAAGTTTTTTCTCATGGAAAACAAAGCAGGGTTAGTTGTACTGCATTTAAGTGCATCTTCAAGCCAGGAAAACTAGTCTGCAGAGCTGTTAAACAGACAAGGGCTTACATATTTAATATGCATTTGCTAAAACTGAAAGGAATTAATCAAATAAATTATAATGACAGCAAACAAAAACTGAATGCAAATATGCTTGATAAATAAAGAATGTTTTGTTTTAATTCTTATGCATAAAAAAGTTTACTGTTTTTTTTTTGTGGGTGATGTGTATCACCTGAAACTGACTCCAAAACACTTGCATTATAAAAGAGGATTAGCAAACAAGAAGAGATTACTTTTTTTCAGCACTGTTCCTGATATTCACAAGACAGTTGTGAATTGAAAAAACATAGTTGAGTGAAGTATCCATCTAAACACTGTACATATCAGTGTAATAAGAGAGATTTCTTGGGTTTGGGGTTTGTTTTGAATGGCAATTGCCAGATCTACACCACAAGGTAAAACTTAGGAGAAAGTAATTAAGGTTTTACCACAGAGTTGTGAATGGTACAGCCTCATTAATTTTTAACAAGTGTAAGATTACAGCTGCTGAGAAAAAAATGTGGTCACTAACAGATTAGTCACTGTCCTGGTTTAGCAGTAGCAGTCATTTTTTCTCCTTCTTAGTAGCTGGTGCAGCGCTGTGGTTTTGACTTTCGGCCTAGGAATAATACTGATAAAGCCGATGCTTTCAGATGCTGGTCAGAATGCTTACCCTGACCAAGGACTTTGTGAGTCTCATGCTCTGCCAGGGAGGAGGGGAAGCCGGGAGGAAGCAGGGGCAGGACACCTGACCCAAACTAGCCAAAGAGTTATTCCATACCACAGCACGTCATGCCCAAGAGGTAGAACTGAGAGTTCCCGGAAGGGCTAGATCACTGCGGCGTGGGGGAGAGTTATCAGTTGGTGAGGTGTTGTATTCTCTTCGCTTGTTATTTCCTTTATCATTGTTATTGGTGGTAGCAGTAGTGATTTGTGTTATACCTTAGTTATTAAACTGTTCTTATCTCAACCCATGGGAGCTGCATTCTTTTGATTCTCCTTCCCGTCCCTCCAGAAGCGGAAGGAAGAAAGGTGGGGGGAAGTAGACTGCATGGTTCTAATTTACTGCCTGGGCTTAAACCACAACAGTTCTTTTTGGCGCCCAACATGGGGCATGAAGGGTTGAGATAACAGCAGATCTGATCGAAGCACAATGCTGATTTATTGGCTCTCAATGTTGTTTCTCTTGATGTCACAGTTTCAGTATGCTGTAGCTTACTTAGAGCCAGAATTTGCTGTGTTAGTGTTTATCAAGTGTGGGCCTTGGGCTAAGGTTCTTGTTTCACTGTACTTTACGGTAATGGGTTGTAATACGGGCGGACTCCGGCAGCAGGGCAGGATGGATGTGGCTGTGGACTTGTACTTGGCCATCCCGCTGCTCTTCCCTGTCCTGGCCCTCGTTCTCGCCTCCGTCTTCGTGAGGCAGCGGGGAGCTGAGAGGGAGCAGCTGCCGGTGGAGGAGGTCGGGGCGGTTGAGAAGGGAAAGGAGGCAGCTGCTGAGCAGCGGGAGGAGGTGGTGGAGGAGCCAAGCCCCACAGCCGAGCCCAGCCCCTTGGCAGCCGACAGCATCTCCCAGCAGCCGCCTGCCGAGCCCTGCGAGCCCGAGCCCCAGGAGGATGCAGAGAGCAAGATACCAGGTTTGGGAGCCCTGGCTGGGTCCAGCCTCGGGCACCTGGGACAGGTGGAGGATGCAGGAGACCATGCAGCATTTCCCAGCAAGGCAGAGGAGGAAGATCTGGACTCAGAAAAACAGAAGCTGGTGGTGAGAGAGCCGGCAAGCACAGCAGCTACACCAGCCCCAGTGACAAGTACAGCAGCACCATTTGAGAGTTCTGAAGGTTTTGAATGGCTTTTGGGTACCCTTGGGACCTGCCTGCTGATTCTAATGGGGGTCACCATGTTGGCACACACACAGAGTGCGTTCTACCCACGGCCATTTTGTCTGATCCCAAAAGTGAAGCAGAGTCAGGTTTGGGTCTTATCTGGGGTTAGACGACGATATAAGGGGACCAAGAGGTTTTTCCCAAGGCTGGACAGTCATGAGTGTCACGGTGTGTGGGACAGTATGGGCGAGTATCTAGTCCACTGGACCCCTCCAGTGCTTTGGAAGCATCAGAGATGGAAGGCAGCTGTGTGGAGTCCCCAACAACAAGTTGCAGAAACTGCTGCAGGAGAGGGTGAATTATTTTGAGCCTGATGGGCCCGTGACACTTCAGGCCATCAGGGCAGAGATGCAACACAGAGATGGACTCATGGTCAAGGGGTGGACTTAGCAATGGACACTATTGCCCAGGTTATTCACGAGTGTGAACACTGTACACAGCCTCTCCTGCTCTGACAGACTGTAACAAGAGATGGAGCCCAACATCATGGACTGAATGGACTCAGCAGCTTTATAGGGATTGGTCCGTGCACTAGGATAAGAGTGCACTGAGATGAGAGTGAGGGTATATTGAAAATGTGGGATCTGAGCATGACGTGAATGGTATGGAATAAGGGGTGGATACACCTCGCTCCCCATCCAGCAATGGGGACTCACAAAGTCCTTGGTCAGAGTAAACATTCTGACCAGCAACTGAAATCATTGGCTTTATCAGTATTATTCCCAGGCCGAAAGTCAAAACCACAGCACTGCACCAGCTACTAAGAAGGAGAAAAAATGACTGCTACTGCTAAACCAGGACAGTCACGTGAAAAAGATAATTTGCAAGAGGTCAGTGGAAAACAATGGCCTCTTGAAGAAAAAGAAACTTTTTTTTTTAAAATATATAATAACTGAGAAAAAAAGGAAAATCAATTTCTGTAGTACGTGTTGTTTCCATTATCGATTTCTTGAAATAGCTGGAATATGAACTGGTGCCTCTCCAGTTTGAGATTGCTAAATGCATCCTTTTTAAACCTGGAAAAATATTTGCATTTGACATAGTGATGTACAGCCAGTGGACACCGCTTATTTGGATTGAATTTTAATCATTAATAAAATTTCTTATACTTAATAAAAGAATAAAACCTGATTAAAAAATATAATTTTTTTTAAGTATGTTAATAAATTGTAGTGCCAGAAATCCTTTATTTAATGCAATTAAACTGCAGAATAGCTTTAACAAAAAAAAAAATCACACTTTGATCATTGGGCCCTAGGCCAAAGACTAGCATCACTTACTGTAATATCGGTGTTTCAGGAAGAACCACAGGTAGAGCAGTTTTCAGACAAATCTGTAGTAGCAAACAAAACAGTGCCAGGCTCTGGATTCCTTCTATGCACTGGAGCTGCATCTTTGCTCTGATAAGTTGTTAGAATGGTGTTGGACCTGGGCTAGTCAACCTAGCACCCTCTAAGATATACCTTGTACATGATTCAGGAGTCTGCCCAGCGACAAATGCAAACAGGCATTTTGGATATGGTATACACTGGTTATGAGGGACTGAGAGAATTTCCCATATGATTTTGTCTAAGAAATTGCCCTTAAAAAGTCTTTTTCCATTTCTAAGACCTTAATTATGATAAAGCCAGTATAATGCTGTATTACACTAGTGTATTATAGATTACTGTATTAAGATTATATTAATAATAATGTATTAAAATACATTATGTATTTCTCTGCATAGTGAATAGTCAACCCATTGTCCTTTGATAGGGTGAGGTCGTTAAGGAAGAAATAGGACAAGACCTTTATCACACTAAGGAGAAAGGTGGTTCATTGATAGCTGTGTACATTCCTATATTGATTTAAAGTAAAAAGATTTTGTATTAGCTTTATTTCCAACTAGATGCACATTTAGGTTTTTGGGTTCTTTTTTTTCTGAGTAGATAAACATTCAGTCATTAGTGTAATAATCATTTAACATCAAAAACTTCCTTCAATGTAAGTTCATTAATAATAAGGCCAAATAAACTATTGCAATTATCACATCTGACATTGTGTTAAGCAGAGGACAGAGTTTTATGTAGATTTGAACATAACATTTTGCACAAAGCTCTGAAGAACAGTTTTCTCTAATAAACACACAAAATATAGATATTGGATAATTTTGCACAGCTGGTAGGTCATTTTATTTTGCTTGAAGTGCTCACTTAGGCTCATAATGCTGCAATCTGTTTCTTCAAAATTCTTGCTTTGTCTGGGTTTTGTCTGATCAGTCAGTCTTTTGTTTAACCATCCCGTTGAAATTATATGCTACCAAGAAAGCAGGTAGCTGACAATCACAATAAAGGTACTAGCTGCTTTAAAATAAATGTAATTGCCTTTTCCATAAAATTCAGCCTGTTCAAATTAAAATATTTCTGCGTATTCCTATATCTGAATTTGTAAAACACCCAAAAATGGAATACAGCTAACTCATTTCAGTTTACAATTGTATCACCTTATCTAATGTAGGGTTTTTTTCTTGTTTCTACAGAAATTTCAGACCCCACACTACTCCCTTCAACTTTTTTTTCCTTCACATAGGCTAAATATATTTGTCTGCCTTGCAGTTATATGAAGCCTATGTACTGTAGCTGAAGAATTTGTCTTTAATGTACAATTTATTTTGCAGTCAAGTGGAATAATTAGTTCCTTTTCTTCAACAGATGAAGCTTGTCTCATCTTTGCTGCTTTAAAATGATGCTCTCTCTAGCTGAAAATGCCTTCTCGGCTGATGAAAGTGTTCCTTGGTTGTTCCACAGCTCTGCAGGAATTCATAATATCAAGATTTCTCACCTCACTGAATATAAGGGATTAGTTTTTTTTTTTTTTTTTTTTGTCAATGGTATTCTAGAGGTCTTAAAAATTAATACATTTACTGTATATCAGTAGAAACTTTAACTTGGAATATTCACAGAATGGTTTCAGCTGGGATTGTCAAGAGTATAAGCTTTGGTTTAGCTCTGTTGCTACTGATACCTATCATTCCTTCCTTATTCTTAAATTACATTATTGTTATTGGACTTTGAACATTTTGCCATTTATATGTATCATCCATTTAAATGTTACAGCTATCACTGGGATAAAATACTGTAGAATTTAATTAAAAGTGTGGTTTTACATTCATTAAGGGTTGTGGAAAATCTTGGATACACTGGAATTGTTTTTCATGCCAAAACTGTTACTGAAATAAAAGGTCCCACTAAAACAGATGCAGTTTTGGTGAACCTTGTCTGAATCCAATCTGCATCTACCTTTTTTTCAGGAAAGGAAGAAGATATTTTAGCTTTATTGTAACTGAATTTAATTTAGACTCTGCAAATAGGTAAAGGTGAAACAATTATCCAAGTTTTGAATTTTTATCAGTTTGCTGGCATATGCGGTATGCAGATAAAAAACTTGATCAGGAAAAATTGTAATCCATGAAGAAAATGCTTATCAGTGTCTTGTATACAACATTTTGAAACTGGAAAAAGGTAGCAAATGTAGAATCTGTTAAATTCTACATAACTTCACTGTATTTCAGTCATGAAAGAAAAATCAAATCTAAAGTTCTGGAATAGATCTTTCCTTTTCTTTTTCGTGTTTTTTTTGGGGGAGTTATTTATTTATTTATTTATTTCCCTCCCATGCCTCTAGTGTTAACATTATGCAATCAGCAAAGGAAGCTGAAAAGAAGGTAAAGAGTTTGAAAGCCAAACTTGTTATAGTGGGAAAACCAAAATAAGCCAAAACAAAACCTAAAAAACATGTAAATTAAAGACAAATATTGTCATTTAGAAATTGAGAGATAGATTCTTTTCTCTTAGATAAAAAAATCCCAAACAAATCACAAACAAAAACCAAGCGCCAACCTCTCACAAAGCAAACTCAGAATGGACTAAATTCAATGAAGAAAAGTTAAGGATATGACCTTCAATTTACCTGTTATAAGTTCAACTATTAAAGTAAATATTATGAGAAATCTCACTAACAGCGAGATCCAACTTCGAAGTATACTTCTGAAGTAAAAGAACATAATTTTCAAATCAATGTGAATTGTGAATGTCATTGACCGCATTTTCATGCATTCCAAAGTAAACTATATCCACAGTAAACATATTTAATATTTACTCAGGCTACATTATAAATTCTACAGTTATAATATCAATTTATCAGCAAAGAGGTGGAATGCAACAAACCATGGGAGATATTAATTAAAAGCCATCTCTAAATTGTGTGCTAAAAAGTGTAAGCCAGACGCTATTTTCCTGAAGGCAGACGGAGGATCGTATTTACAATTCAGTTATGGACAGGTGCCCAGATTTTAGCTTATCTATCATTTGTTACATGCGGAGTTTGTTGCATACAAGCTGCCATTACTAATAGTTTGGGACAGAGCCATGAAATTTCAAGTACTTTATATTTCAGGTCAGACCACAATCTAGTTAGTGTCATTGGAAATACATCCACCATTCCTCTGCTTTATAAAGTCTGCTCGTGACCAACTGAACTGCAATATTGGTTTACTTCTATTTGCTCTTTTTTTTTTTTTTTTTTGAGGTATGTTAAAACTATTTATTTGACTATGCTGTAGAAACACAGCTCTATTTCTTGTCTAAAATCCTTTCATTTCTAGTATGTTTGTAATTTCATTTTCAATATTCTTTGCACATAATATCCAGGTTACACATACTGTGCAGTATTTATGCAATTGCACAGATGGCAGAAAAAATAGCTTTCATTTCAAATAACACATCATGTTCAGGGAAAAAAAAGTATGCTTTAGATTCAGCATCAAATCTTTAACTTAGAGCATACCTAGTTTTTGGCTTCTCATGTACAATGCATAGAACTGAATGAACATTGTGATGGAACACTTCAAGAAGGATTGGATGCTACAAACAATGTGTATTACTAAACAATTCAGAATTTCCATTTGAAATTTAAGGTCAGTGAAATACTTGCTTGTTTAAAAAGTGCAGATCTGGTATTATCATAGTGACAATTTCAGTGTGGGGAGATGGAATTTAGATACTTTTATCTGCAAAAAGGATTCATTCGGTTGGTTGTGGAAAAGCATTCCCAAAGCCATAACGCTATACAGGAGAATTGAGATTATTATTTTTAATTTACTTTCTTTTTTTTTTTTTTTTCTAGGATGTAAGCCATATTTTTTCAATAGCAATTTGCTTCCGTTCAAATCTTTTAGATTCAAATTCTTCCATTCAAATCTTTCAGATTTGAAAGCTTAGGGCTTTCAAATTTCTCATAGACACTTGTTTTAACCTTTATTTGTAATTTTAGTGAGCAGACTAGAGGCAGCAAATGCTCGTTTAAACTAGCAAGTGGAATAATTCAATAAAAAAATATTAATACCCTTGACTAAAAGAAATGACAGCTTGCATGCCAAGGTCTTTTAATTTACCAAGAACTGGAAGCTCTCAAAAAATTTATTTGCTTAGTGTCATCTATAAAAATATGTCCATACCCAGCTTTATCTTAAATGAGGACTCAAACTCTGCCCTGTTTCCTGATAAGAGACTGCGTGGTCTATTTCTATTTTTAGTCTTCACCTTTTTCATATTAGAAGAATTAATTACCAGATTTAAAAATGTGTTTTATTAGCATTAAAAGAATAATCTTAGTGTTGTAAGGGCTATGTAAGTAGTGTGATAGAATTGTAACAACTATCCAGATACTATGCTAACATATTTACAATGACAATAAAAGCATAGATCACTTAGTCTGGAGCAGGCTAAATTTTCATCCTCCCATGGTCTGATCAATGATTAAATACTACCAGAGGTGCCTAAAGAAGCATCAGACATCAGTATCATCTTTTTCCTTTTCTTGTGCGTGCGCACACACACACGCAGGAGTGCAGAAGATGATGGAATCATAGTATGCTTAGGGTTGGAAGGGACCTTAAAAATCATCTAATTCCAAACCCCCTGACATGGGCAGGGACACCTTCCCTTATACCAGACTGCTCAAAGCCCCTTCCAACGTGGCCTTGAACATTTTCAGGGATGGGGCTCCCTGTTCCACCATGGTCTTCTTCAGGGATTGCAGGTGAAACCCTGTTCTGCCCGTCCTCATCCTTCTCTGACTTGAGAGTTTGCAGAGTTGATTCTCACTCTTTTTCCTCACTTTTCTCTGTTGAGCAGCATTCTGCCCTTTCTTAAACATGCTTTTCTTGAGATGGCACCACCTCTGCAGTGGGGCTCAGCCATGCCTTGTCGTTGATGGGTTGTATCTGTCTGGAACTGGATGTGTCTGGCATGGGGCAGCCCTGGTCTCTCCTCACAAATGCTGCCCTGCAGCTCTGCTGCAGCCAACACCTGAGCACCTGCACCCTCTGTCCTGGGTTCAGCATTAGCAGTCATTTTTTCTCCTTCTTAGTAGGTGGTGTAGCCTTGTTTTTTTGACTTTTGGCCTGGGAACAGCACTGATGACACCAATGTTTTTAGTTACTGCTCAAATGTTTAGTCTGACCAAGGACTTTCTGAGTCTCATGTTCTGCCAGGGAGGAGGGGAAGCCGGAAGGAAGCAGAGGCAAGACACCTGACCCAAACTAGCCAAACAGGTATTTCATACCACAGCACATCACACCCAGGATGTAACTGGGAGTTACCTGGAAGGGCTGTCTCACTGCTCGGTCGGGCTGCTTATTGACGGGTGGTATTGAATTCTCTTCCCTTGTTATTTCCCTTATCATTATTACTACTGGTGGCAGCAGTAGTGGTTTTGTGTTATACCTTAGTTACTGGGCTGTTCTTATCTCAACCCGTGGGAGTTACATTCTTTTGATTCTCCTCCCCGTCCCTCTGGGAGCGGGGGGCGGGGGGAAGAAAGCGGAGGGGAAATGAGCGAGGAGGCTGCGTGACTGACTTACAGCCTGTGCTTAAACCACAACCCTCACAGCATGAAATTACTCATAGAAGTGATTTTTTTTTTTAAGTTGTTTTAGAGTTCTTTTTGTTAGCTGAATGTCGTTTTCTTTGTTATCTTGACCCCACACCTAGGTGTCACCCTCTTTTACAGGCTTTTTCAACATCATAGCTTTTAAAATATTTTAAGTTGTTAGAAAACTAAAATACGTAAAAACAATATCACTGTATGCCAGCCATATAACATAGTATTTTTATCATAATAAAAAATAAAGCACCAGATAATAAAAGTGAGTTCTACATCATCATTTTATAGCTTGTTATAAAAAAGATATGCTTATAAAAAATAAAGGTGTTTTAGGAAACCACTGGCAGATGAAAAAGCTGAGCTGGTCTACCTCATAGTGCTCAAACCTGTATTATTGTGAGCGATTAAGCCCAGCCGGTAACTCAGAACCTGGACAGTTACACACAGTATTCCAAAATTATAATTAAGGTTTATTCTCCATTGAAGTATTCTGCTTAAACACTTTCATTCCAAGTCTTTTTGAATGAGTCACAGAAAGCACAGTGCAACATTTTCAAACCATTCACAAGTTCCCGCATTTGAAAAGAAAGCTGTTCATTTTTTACTTACTATTCTGGAGCATTATACCTTGAATTACAACAGACTAAATTGAACTAAATCCCTTTCTCATCTTAAGTTCAAGTGCTACATAGGCTGATCTTTTCACTAAAAAGCTGGCTGGAATTTACATGTTCCTCTAAAACATTTTATTGGACTCATTAAAATAATAAATCCTGATAAATTCAGAGTAAGACTATAGTCTGATCATTGATAAGCTCCTTCTGGACTTCACAACTTATAACTTACCAAACTTGTCATAACTTACCAAACATGCTAAGGGAGCCTTGGATCCTCCCCTGGAAGATGCCAGGGGAAACAAAATCGGTAGCTGCTACTTTTTCATCTTCATGCTTGGCTGCTGTCAAAATAATCCCTAAATAAAATGGGATTTTCCAGCCAGGTGGCCGCTAGGAACAGCTTGTCTCTAAAGTCAGAACATAGAGTATTCAATTAAGACAGTTTTCCACTATGTTTTATAGAACTTTTGTGACTTGATTATAACTATGTTATCAGAGAAGTTTGTTTATATTGCAATAAATACTTACCCTAAAGTTGAAATTGCTGTAAACTACTGTTTTATGGAAATGCTAGCACCTATTTTATTTTCCATTATATGGACTGTGCAGTTGGTAACATATTTGCCAACATTGTTTGGATTGACAAGAACATTAAAATCCAAAACACCTAGGAACACTTTTATGCCTCTTCAGAAAAGAGACATTTGAAGAGAATGTGGTTTTTAGTTTCAAGAAATATTTCACATCAATGAAAAGAAAAAGATAATTATATTCTCATAGAAAGACACTAGAATTGATTTAAAACTGTTCATTAACAAAAAGGTACATATTTTATGTAGTCTTATGCTGTAAATTAAAAGAAGGTAAATTACATTGAGTTTTTATTCTTTTTTTTTAAGTCAAATATAATAAAAAGAAAAAAATATGCTAAAAAGAACTGGCTTCTATTGGATTCTCACAAGAGGTGTCTCAGGAATATCAAAACTCAAATCCTTTAACAACAGAGATATTACAGACATTTCAAAATGCGTCAAATTGGGATAAATAGCATGCTATTCTATTTTTTTTTTAAATCTACTTAAGTTGACTTTCCTAAAAAAATAATGTAACAAAAATTTTATTTATATTTTATGTATGCATGTAGATAAGAAAAGTAGGAGAAAGAAACGTAAACTCAAAGTCACTGAAGTCTTTTGTAACAGTTAGGGATCATAGAATCATAGAATCATAGAATAGTTAGGGTTGGAAAGGACCTTAAGATCATCTAGTTCCAACCCTCATGCCATGGGCAGGGACATCTCACACTAAACCATGTTACCCAAGGCCTCATCCAACCTGGCCTTGAACACCGCCAAGGATGGAGCATTCACGACCTCCTTGGGCAACCTTTTCCAGTGCCTCACCACCCTTACAGTAAAGAACTTCTTCCTTATATCCAATCTAAACTCCCCCTGTTTAAGTTTTGACCTGTTAACCCTTGTCCTATCACTACAGTCCCTAATGAACAGTCCCTCCCCAGCATCCTTGTAGGCCCCCTTCAGATACTGAAAGGCTGCTATGGGATCTCCACACAGCCTTCTTTTCTCCAGGCTGAGCAGCCTCAACTTTCTCAGCCTGTCTTCATACGGGAGGTGCTCCAGTCCCCTGATCATCCTCGTGGCCCTCCTCTGGACTTGTGCCAACAGTTCCATGTCCTTTTTATGTTGAGGACATCAGAACTGCACACAATACTCCAAGGGACGTCTCACGAGAGAAGAGTAGAGAGGCAGGATCACCACCTTCGAGGTCACGCTCCTCTTGATGCAGCCCAGGATAAGGTTGGCTTTCTGGGCTGTGAGCGCACACTGCCCTCTCATGCTCATTTTCTCATCGACCAACACCCCTGAGTCCTTCTCTGCAGGGCTGCTCTGAATCTCTTCTTTGCCCAACCTGTAGCTGTGCCTGGGATTGCTCTGACCCAGGTGTAGGACCTTGCACTTGGCATGGTTAAACTTCATGAAGTTGGCATCAGCCCACCTTACAAGTGTGTCAAGGTCTCTCTGGATGGCATTCCTTCCCTCCCGCGTATCAACCAGACCACACAGCTTGGTGTCATCGGCAAACTTGCTGAGGCCGCATGCAATCCCACTGTCCATGTCACCGACAAAGATGTTGAACAAGACCGGTCCCAACACCGATCCCTGAGGGACACCACTCGTTACCGGTCTCCAGCAAGACATCGAGCTATTGACCACATCAATTACATCCAGATTACCACAACAGGTTAAACACTAATGTAAAGTTCTAAACCCTATAGCTGCCTCTAAAAACATTTTCTCTTCCTGACACTGAAGAGCAGCTGATGTTAGCTGAGTTAATTTTATATCTTTTTTTCTTCATATTGTCTACAACCTTGTATACATAGTTAGCTCTTCATCTTTATAAGCTTATGACATCCAAAGGCTCATGAAAATCTACACATAACACTCTCAAGAACATTAATATGAAGGACTGATTTGATGACTGTTGAAAAACATTTAATGAGATTGGTTTTTCAACTGCAGTACTATCAAACGAAGTAAAATGTTGAATGTCTTTTTCCTGAAAACAGTCTTGCCATTAAAGAAAAAATGTTTATTTGATTACTGGTTTACTAGAATGGCTTCTGATACATATTAAAAAAAAAAATTATCTGCTTGTTTTAACAATTGACTGAGAAATAGAACGAATTTGCCTAGCTAAATGTAGGTAGATATGTTTTTCTCTCAGATAGAAGGATTAATTAATTTTTAGTGTATTGTTTTTCAAACTTGTTCATGTTAGCTTTTAATAGGTCCACCTCCTCCCTTCCTGTCCTCTACTTCCAGTTCCACAGTTACTAATAAGGTTGTTTTAAAATTATATTTAATATATTTATTTTTATTTTTTTATTTATTTTTTATTTATTTTTATTTTTTTATTTTTTATTATATTTTATATATTTAATATATATTTTATATATATAATATATATATTTTATATATTTATTTTTTTATTTTTTATTATATTTAATATATTTAATTTAAATTATAATAATTTATATATATATAATAATTATAATTTTAATTTAAAATTATATTCAACTTATATAAGTTTAAATATCTCTATGCTCCATATATAACAAGAAATATAGTTCACCCCACCCCCATTTTCATCTTGCAAATCTGTTCACTTTAGGTAATTTTCTTTATTTACTTCCTCCAGTGTGTAGATTTTCTGTCCAATGTTAATATCAGACATATAGAAAATTAAATTTACCAGGCAATCCAAGACAGCTACACAGTATATATGAATTAAATTCTCTAGTTAGAAAACATCTCTGAATACATGTGTTGTTCTGGTATATTCTATGAAAACTTAGAAATATCTTTGCTTGAGGAAAACTGGTAGTGTGACAAGTTTGACTTCCTCCAACAATCTTGTTTAGACTATAGCTTAAAACTGTTGTAGAAATCCAGCTGTGACATGTACAGCCTTAATTCATTTTCTTCTCACTTTTCTCTTGGAAGTTACTTTCATAAATGCATGAAAAAGTACTCATGCTGTTTCTCCCTGTCATGCTCAAATCTTTTTTTGGTATCGAAGCAATATCTAGACAGAAGTCAAGGCATCAGAAAATGAGACCTTATAGCTAATAAGTCCAATTATCTCAGTACTTTTGGTTTCAGCAGTTTGTGGGTACAATGTGGAATTCTCTAATTCTTCATACAACAATCTTGTTTATAATGTCTACCTACATTTTCTCCACTGTTTCAGAGAACTTGGCATATAGAATTTCTCCCCTACTACCAGAACTGAAGAAGAAAATTAGTGAGCTTGGGTAACCAATTAATAAATCAATACATCATTATAGTATTTCACTCAAACTAGGATGAAGCAATGTTGCTGCAAAAGCAACATGATTTGGATTAGCTAAAAATATTGGTGACAAAAGTTTAGTGACATTTTTATCTTTTTTTTCCCTGACAGTTAAAATCACCTACAGAGCATTTTAAAATACATTGTAAGTAACTTTCTATAGCACTAACTTCACAACCATTATTGTTATAATGTCAGTGTGAAAAAAAGCCATATGAGCAGATTCTTCTGGATTCCTTTCAATTTTTCTTTTAGTTTATTTTGTTGAGAGAGTCTGCACTCTTGTGAAGGCCTCCTGAAAAAGGACAACTTCGAAGCTCCTCCAGAGGCATTTTGTGTGACCGTAGTCTCTTTCTACGGCTAGATCTTTGAGAGAACAAATTAAACAAAGCATTAATCTATCATGTAGGATTTTGCATATATAAATACACTTAGGATTAGAACGTTCTCCAATAGTAGAAGCAATTAATAAAAATGCCTGTGGTAATTAAGAACAGATTTCTGAAAAGCCTGTTACTTTGTCATTGCTACAGCTTGTGGGGTTTGTGGTTCATATAGCTGATGTTGATAGGGTGGATAAAGTAATCCACAGTGCGATTGTCCAGATCAGATAGTGTAGAATAAACTACAGCTCTGCCTGTACATCCAAATTTACTACTGATCGTGAAATAAGAAATCTGAAATGAAGCTTATGGATTTACAGGAACAACAGTTGATTATGGAGAGAGATACCCCACTGAGTAGATGCAACCAGACTAGATAGACAAGACATTTACATACAAAAGACACGATTTAAAATATCATGGAGGTGAATATGATATATTTTAGTCAAAGTTATAAGTGTTTAAACTGTACAGCATTAAAAAACCCCAGTCTCTGTATAGTCACTTATATGCCTGAGATGTAAAGCTTTCCCATTCTAAACTCTCAAGACACCATACTAACAAGGTGAAGAAGGTGATTGGAAAAAATGAATTTACCAAAAGCAAAACATACCATGATAACCAGATTACTTTCTGCAATAAAGTAGCATCTTCTGTCCAGCAGGTAAATTCTTGGAAACAAAGATCCTGTTCTTACACAAGTGGCTTCAGCAATTAAAAAAGATAATGGGAAAAATGTTTTGCATTGTGTAGATCAGAGAATAAATTTCAATATGTTTTGTAAACTTTGATAACCCATGCAACAACCATATGATTAATGTATAATTATGACCATTAAAAAAAAATAAGAGCCTAATGTGAGATCTTTGGTTTTGAAAAGAGTTGTGTTAACATATATGGGGCTGCTGTTTCTACATATGAAGCATATGTTCTAGAAATACAGTAATAAAAAAGTCTCGTATCATTTAACAGTAAGATTTGACCCTGAACTGACTAAAAATGCCTGTACAACTCAGTCTCTGAAGACTAGCTATTTCTATTTAGAAAGACGTCCAACATCGAATGAGCCTGACTGCACTAAATTTCATTCCTTTAGGCTCTGCAATAGAATCTATGAAACTGAAACAGGCACCTGCATTCCCCGTAGTAACTACAGGGATTGAAGCTTCTCATTAGGGGATTCATAGCACACAGCACTGCCTAAACAATGAAGAGCTGAGGGAATAAATGCATCTTAAACCCCAAACTCAATGTATTCATTTATTTTAAAGTGACATTTCTGAAATCTGTTCCCACTGGACGGCTAGACAACACCAACTCTATAATCAGACAAGCAACTGTGTCTAATTGTAAGACACCAGAAAGATATAATTTCCTAAATTTTTCATATTTCCCTACCCACAAATACATATTCAAGCATCTCAGGATCATGAAAAAGCATTGCTACAAAAATATGTAAGAGGATTTCCATATATAGCCTTAAGCACTAAGGTTGTAATTTCTTTTTCTTTCTCTAAGAATGACTCCAGAAATGCAATCTACATTTTTAAAGTGAGCTGGGAATATCTCCAGGGAGTGAAAAATAAAACCAAGAGAGAAAAGGGACAAAAATCGGCCAGAGGAATAACAGAGAGTGAGGGAAATAAAAGTACAGCCTGACAAGCAGGATAGAATAGAAAGTCAGGAAGACAAATAAAAGCCTAGAATGCATGCAGCAGCAGGATGTGAAGACAAGGATTAATATTAATTGCAGAGAATTTACAAAGCTTGACAAATCCATGTTTTAAGGTAACATTATTTACCAGCAGTTTACAACAGAAATCTGAAAGTATCTGTATAATTCCTATGATTTCCAAGTTCTGTATAATTCCTATGATTTCCAAGTGCACGTCTGCACTTCCTGTACGCTGCATTTTTTAGAGCCTCAGTATAAATGATCTCATCAGCTCCCTGGTACCCTGTTCCCAATGGACACATGAAGTCACAGTCATATATTCCTTAAAATCCTTCTAATTGCTCATTTTCACCATGTTTCAAGAAAATTCCCAAACAGTAGCAATTGCTACTATAAATATTATTAGTATCTTTAAAAGAAGAGCAATTCTCAGGCACAGGACAAATAAAGCTGTCACTTCAGTAACACTGTGTCCTGGGTTCAGCAGTGGCAGTCAGTTTTTTGTTTTTTTGTTTTTTTTTTCCTTCTTAGTAGCTGTTGCAGCACTGTGTTTTTGACTTTTGGCTTGGGAACAAAAAAACCTGATAACACCGATGTTTAGACTGACCAAGGATTTTGTGAGTCTCATGCTCTGCCAGGGAGGAGGAGGGGCCGGGAGGAAGCGGAGACAGGACACCTGACCCAGACTGGCCAAGGAGGTGTTCCATACCACAGCACGTCATGCCAGGGGATGGAACTGGGAGCTACCCGGAAGGGCACGTCCCCTGGTCGGGCGGGCTGTCTTTTCCGGCGGGCGGTATCGTATTCTCTTCCCTTGTTATTTCTCTTGTCGTTGTTATTGTTGGTGGCGGCAGTGGTGATTTGTGTTATACCTTAGTTATTAAACTGTTCTTATCTCAACCCGTGGGAGTTGCATTCTTTTGATTCTCCTCCCCGTCCCTCCAGGAGCGGAGGGAAGAAAGGTGGGGGGGGGAAGTGGACTTCGTGGTTCTGATTTATGGCCTGGGCTTAAACCACGACACACTGGACTACCAGATATTTTTAATCTCTGTATCTTCAATGTTACATGGTTACAGATAGAGAGAAAGCTCATTCAAGGAGGACAAAGGTAAGCAGAAGGTAACAGCAGCAGACTAACAGGTAACCAAGTGACTGAGCTGGAAACAGTGCCTATAACTTGCTTCCCAGGAGAGAAGTCACACGTTATGGTGTGACAAGCTTTAATTAGCACAGGTAAGTTAGGACAGTTGTCTGAGATTTTTAAACCAGTGTCCAGGCTGCTGTTAGTAGTATATATCATGATTAGCAAACTGAAGAATAAACTGGAGATATGAAGTCCCATACCAAAGAGACAAGTGTAGAGGAGTCCTGAAATGCATAGACTGCATACACCTTTCTGGCAAAGGGCTGATATCTTTCTCCTTCATCTTCCTTTTTGCGCAAATTTTCTGTTTTCAGTCATGACAGATTGAGTAATTCTGGCAATCATAGACTGACAGTGCCTGCTGCTGAACACCTATGAATTAGTGCTTGCTCTTCCCTTCCTTCCTCCCTTCCTTCCTTCCTTCCTTCCTTCCTTCCTTCCTTCCTTCCTTCCTTCCTTCCTTCCTTCCTTCCTTCTTCCCTCCCTCCCTTCCTTCCTTCCTTCTCGCTTTCTTTCTTTCTTTCTCCCTTTCTTTCTCTCTTTCTTTCTTTCTTTCTTTCTTTCTTTCTTTCTTTCTTTCTTTCTTTCTTTCTTTCTTTCTTTCTTTCTTTCTTTCTCTCTCTGTCTTTCCTTCCTTCCTTCCTTCCTTCCTTCCTTCCTTCCTTCCTTCCTTCCTTCCTTCCTTCCTTCCTTCCTTCCTTCCTTCCTTCCTTCCTTCCTTCTTCCCTCCCTCCCTTCCTTCCTTCCTTCTCGCTTTCTTTCTTTCTTTCTCCCTTTCTTTCTCTCTTTCTTTCTTTCTTTCTTTCTTTCTTTCTTTCTTTCTTTCTTTCTTTCTTTCTTTCTTTCTTTCTCTCTCTCTGTCTTTCCTTCCTTCCTTCCTTCCTTCCTTCCTTCCTTCCTTCCTTCCTTCCTTCCTTCCTTCCTTCCTTCCTTCCTTCCTTCCTTCCTTCCTTCCTTCCTTCTTTCTTTCTCTTTCTTTCTCTCTTTCTTTCTTTTTCTTTCTT
This sequence comes from Psittacula echo, assembly GCF_963264785.1. Taxonomy (NCBI): domain Eukaryota; kingdom Metazoa; phylum Chordata; class Aves; order Psittaciformes; family Psittacidae; genus Psittacula; species Psittacula echo. Next base: position 79,126,300 of record NC_137738.1, read on the forward strand.
TCTTTCTTTCTTTCTTTCTTTCTTTCTTTCTTCCTTCCTTCCTTCCTTCCTTCCTTCCTTCCTTCCTTCTTCTTCCTTCCTTCCTTCCTTCCTTTTCTCTCTTTCTTTCTTTCTTTCTTTCTTTCTTTCTTTCTTTCTTTCTTTCTTTCTTTCTTTCTTTCTTTCTTTCTTTCTTTCTTTCTTTCTTTCTTTCTTTCTTTCTTTCTTTCTTTCTTTCTTTCTTTCTTTCTTTCTTTCTTTCTTTCTTTCTTTCTTTCTTTCTTTCTTTCTTTCTTTCTTTCTTTCTTTCTTTTTATTTTTTTTTAAAGTATCCTTATCTAATTCCTTTAGATTTTAAAGCTTATTGAAAAAAATGTTGAAGCTGATTCTTACATCTTGCTGACCTCAATAACTTATCAGACAATCTGCATTCACACTGTAGTCACCTTCCAGTGATATGATAAAGAATTGCTTATTTGGCATATAAAGAAGTGCTTATTTGGCACATCACTTGAGTTTAAAGGCAAGAGAATTAGCATTGACAAATAACCTTTGTGAATATCGCTTTCATATTTCAACACAACAGATTTTTCTGTATGTGGAGAACCTTGGGAACCAAAGCCAGGCATGGCTAACGGGAATTAAAAGTTATACAACTCCACTATTCTTTTCTTCCCAATTACCATAGTGTACTGTGTTGTGCACTTCTTACCAGGGGAACAAGTTATCTTACAAGCCTCATCTTCACATCAATTTCTCCTGAAGACTGCATTGATAATCCCCTAAAGCCAATAGAACAAGTAAAAGAGATTAGGTCTCCATGTACAATTTTAATGGGGTATATACCCAGTTTGTCACTCCAGCTTGTGAAATAGTGAGATAACTGCATTTATAAAGTGGATATAATAAAGTCCAACCAACCTTGTGAATTATCTCTTTAGCTCACAACATATTTCAAAATTTCCTTGCAAAATAAGTAGTTTTCCAGATAGCATGACCTTCAACTATGGCCTCTTATACTGAAGCTCTCAGAGACTCATCAGTCCCTCCACTGTAGTGTGAGGAGACCTGCTGTAAACATATGTCTGCAACAAAATTATTTTGCTAAAGGGTATCTGAGAAATCACTTCTGTGTTACGCTAAGGGACTTACTCCTGATGAAGATGCTTTCGAAAATGATTTTTTGAAAGCTTATATTTTTGAACTTCTTTTTTAAATGTAGAAAGAGGAAAAAAAAAAGGTAATATTGCAAGCTGAAGTCCTCTGGTAGGAAGGACAGAAAAAAAGCCATTAATAAATGCTGACTATACATAGTGTTTATTTTTCATTAGGTTTGTCCTGGGTTCAGCAGTGGCAGTCAGTTTTTTTTTCTCCTTCTTAGTAGCTGTTGCAGCACTGTGTTTTTGACTTTTGGCTTGGGAACAAAAAACTGATAACACCGATGTTTAGACTGACCAAGGACTTTGTGAGTCTCATGCTCTGCCAGGGAGGAGGAGGGGCCGGGAGGAAGTGGGGAGAGGACAACTGACCCAGACTGGCCAAGGAGGTGTTCCATACCACAGCATGTCATGCCAGGGGATGTAACTGGGAGCTACCCAGAAGGGCACGTCCCCTTTTCGGTCGGGCTGTTTTTTCCGGCGGGCGGTATCGTATTCTCTTCCCTTGTTATTTCTCTTGTCGTTGTTATTGTTGGTGGCGGCAGTGGTGATTTGTGTTATACCTTAGTTATTAAACTGTTCTTATCTCAACCCGTGGGAGTTGCATTCTTTTGATTCTCCTCCCCGTCCCTCCAGGAGCGGAGGGAAGAAAGGTGGGGGGGGAAGTGGACTTCGTGGTTCTGATTTATGGCCTGGGCTTAAACCACGAAAAGGTTGCATAGGAAACACTCATGGTCACTGCTTCATGACACCTGGTGAATGGAAATTTGGAAGAGAGCAAGCTGAGACAAATATCTGGAAAAATGATGTAAGGAAAAAGCAGATGGAGCCTGAAACAACATTGGTGGAGGATAAGTAGAAATAAATGTTGAGAAAGAAAAAAATATTGTTAAACAAGATAGAAAAAGACAAGTTCAAAGCATATAGATGAAGTGATACTGGAGGATTAAGACCTGGAAAAAATTACAGGTTTTTAAAGAAAAAAAAAGTCAGCCAGAAAGGGTAAAGATATAAAGCTACTTGAACAAGTCAATGAAAGACCTTTGAAGCCAGCTGGCATTCTCAGCCATCCCACTGCTTTACTTGGCATAGAATCACAAATCTTTGCTTCCAGAGCTTAGCTTGATATAGTAACGTGTCATCTCATCATCCTGAATCAGAAGGATCTTCAAGCTTCCTCATGAGGAGTCTGCAGTGGCAAATTTATTCTTAATGTTCCTTCTAAAACAATGTGGGAAGAAAAAAGTGGATGTGGCATAATGTCTGATAACAACAAGAGAGGGCAAAAAGAAAGAAGTGACTGTGGAGATAGAAGATTGTCAATTAGAATAACATTTGTCTGATTAATGTACGGATTTAGTGATACTGATATTGATTGTATACTTAAATGCAGATGGATTTGCATAAGCAGCAAATTTCTATCTGCTAATTGTTACCTCTACCTGTTAATATATGGTCCAGTCATTATTATTTATTCTTTAGACTCATCTCCTTTAACCATTTGAGTAGCAGTGACACTTTGTGGGGGAAAAACCTCACTGTGTAAAATATTCCTTTAGGTCTCCTTTCTCTAATGGGAATCTGCTCAAACGGCTTCTGCTTTATTAGTATTGCCTTTAGTAGGTGCTGCATATAGTACTTCTGTTCTTTAGCTGGAAGTGCTTAGGAATGCACTAGTCATGTAAACAAAAAGAAGGACCATGTTCACCTTGACTTTTCTGCTATCGTGGTACTTCAGTCATAAAACTAAATTTAATTCAAATTAAACTGTCCTCAATTAGAGTAAATGGAGAGGTAAATGGTGCTGTTGCACAACAGAATATCCATTACACTAAAAAAACTGTTGATGACCTACTTTGTACCAGAGTATGGAATAACTGCCAAAGCTGCATAAAGAATTAGATTTTTTTAGATATGCTCAATTTTGCAGTTTAGAATGTACAAGCTTTATCTTAATGAAATTGGCTGAGATGCTTCATCTAATAAGAAATATATTTAAGCTAGGTTCCTTTCCACAAAATTACACTTCTGACATCTTCTCAGGACAAGCAAGGATAAGCTGGAACAAAAATAGCAGTAAATAAGATAATAATAAGGTTGCAAATTTTATAGATTCACAATTACAATTGTTAAACCCAATACAGAGCTGTAACTCCACACCAGGTTCATTACATTAAATTACTTACTTCTTGTGCGTTCTTTAAAATCTTGTAATCACAAAAATCTCCAAATCTACAATTTCTGGTTTATTGGCATGGTCAGTGCTGACATTTACAGCCTTTCTTCCTCTAAATGATAGTTTTAAAAGTTTAAATTATTTAACATTTTCTTGTTATCACTTCTGTCTGGCAAGTCTGGAAGAGAACTGATGGAGTCACAATGAGTGTTATCATACTTTTCTCAACAGAATCAATTATCAATGACACTTTTTCTTTTAGAAAAACATAAAAAACCCACCTCAAATGCCAGGACCATTTTAACAGAAATATCTAGATTATTGCTTGTCCCTGTCATTCTTCCTTTACATTAAATGAAAAAATATAATCCATCAGGAAAGGAAAGAACCTGACGTTTATCACTAACAGGTACCAATACTTTTATATGTCAGACACACCAACTACATTAATCTTTTACATTGGTGACAAGTGTTCAAAATTCAACATCAGAGCAAGTGTTTGAAAGCAGTAGAAAAGATAAAAGATTTTAAATGTCATTTGCCTTGTTGGTGAAATACAATATTTGTCTGTTAATCAATGGGGGTTTTGTATGGAATGATTTCTCAACCTAGCCTTCATCAAAGCTATCTTAACTTTATTATGACAGTTCTCAGAGTTATTCCGCAATGGAGTAAATATTTAGGGTGAAATCCTTGATCCATAAAAAAGAGCAGCAAAAAAAAAAAAAAGGATAATTTTATATTTAATAACTCAATATTCAAATAACTCCATGTTATTTGAAATATTCGATTTTTTTCCACTACTATAAATATTACTAAATCTTACTTCTTAGCATATTCATGCTTATATATATTTATACTTTTTTCACAGTTTTATTCATTTTTATACTGCTGTTGCAGATTCTTATTAAAGTATCATACAGCAGTACAACATTTAAAGCATACTAAGTGAACAAAACTTTAGTGATAAAAAAATGAGAAATTATTGCTGATCTATAAGTTTTGATAATTTTTTTAGAGCAATACATATATTAATGAAAATATATAAAATCAAGTTACATATTTTGTAAATATTTCAGAAAATTTTGATACTTTAGATTAAGAAGTGGTTGTGGTTTAAGCCCAGCCAGTAACTCAGAACCACGCAGCCGCTCCCTCACTACCCCCTCTTCCTCCCCCCCACTCCCTGAGGGATGGGGAGGAGAATCGAAAGAATGGAACTCCCATGGGTTGAGATAAGAACAGTCCAGTAACTAAGGTATAACACAAAACCACTACTGCTACCACCAGTAATAATAATGATAAGGGAAATAACAAGGGAAGAGAATACAATTGCCCACCACACGCTGACCAATACCCAGCCCAACCAAGCAGTGATCTAATCCTTCCGGGTAACTGCCCCCAGTTTATACAATGGGCATGACATGCTGTGCTATGGAATACCTTTTTGGTTAGTTTGGGTCAGGTGTCCTGTTTCTGCTTCCTCCCAGCTTCCCCTCCTCCCTGGCAGAGTATGACACTCAGAAAGTCCTTGGTCAGAGTAAACATTACTGAGCAGCAACTAAAACCATCGGTGTTATCAGCGTTCCCAGGGTGAAAAAACCACAGCACTGCACCAGCTACTAAGGAGAAAAATGACTGCTGCTGCTGAACCGAGTAAAAAAAATTAGTAAAGAAATGACACATATTCAGGTTTTAAAGATTGTCAGAAAGTTTTCTTTATATCAATATTCATAGAAATATGTCACAACATTTCAAAGTTAACTACAAATTCAAGCCTAAATTATATTTTCCATATTTTTATTGTGCATCAAAACATATTATGAGCTTAATATGGACATGTAAGAACAGTGTAAAGGGATAAGACTAAAGATCACTTTAGCATGGTATTCTATTTATGACCATGCTCAGAAATAAATGCCTGTGAAATATATAGAATGGGACAAGCATGCAGTATTTCCCATATCTTTCCAGCTTCCAATTAACTATGCTATTAGAATACAGTAAAATTTCATGTCCAGTCTAAAAGAACACAGATCTGGGTATCTTCATTACTTTACACAACAAAAAATTTGCAATGAAAAAATCAGTGTAAGGATACTCTGTGGACATTATGTGCTGGTTATTATCACTATCAAATATTATTCTGTTAATAATTGACAGTTCTGATTAAGGAAGGGATACAATTTTTTTCTAAATAATTCATAAAATCATTGAATAGTTAGGGCTGGAAAGGAACTTAAGATCATCTAGTTTCAACCTCCCTGCCATGGGCAGGGACATCTCACACTAAACCATGTCACCCAAGGCCTCATCCAGCCTGGCCTTGAACACCGCCAGGGATGGAGCATTCACAACCTCCCTGGGCAACCCATTCCAGTGCCTCACCACCCTTACAGTAAAGAATTTCTTCCTTATATCCAATCTAAACTTCCCCTCTTTAAGTTTTAACCCATTACTCCTTGTCCTGTCACTACAGTCTCTCATGAATAGTCCATTCCCAGCATCCCTGTAGGCCCCCTTCAGATACTGGAAGGCTGCTATGAGGTCTCCACGCAGCCTTCTCTTCTCCAGGCTGAACAGCCCCAACTTTCTCAGCCTATCTTCATATGGATGGTGCTCCAGTTCCCTGATCATCCTTGTGGCCCTCCACTGGACTTAAAACAATATAAAACAATTGCTATCAAAACAATTGATCCTTTACTAAATAAGATTCCAATGACTTAGAAGACTCACATTATGTGTAGAGCATATTAACAAACTTGTCCATGGGTTTTTGTTTGGGGTTTTTTTTTGGTGGTTGTTGTTGGGTTTTGTGGGCTTTTTGTTTTTTTTTTTTTTTTTTTTGTCTTGAAAAGAAAACAATTCAACAAATTGGCCTAGTATTAAAATAAGATCATGCTTCTTACAACTTAACCCTGCTTATAATGACAAATGTGTCTAGTCCTCACCACATACAAAGAGCTTTAGAAAAGGCTTTTGTGGTATTGCTTAGATTTGGACTATCTATCTTCACCTTTTTACATATCGTCTAGATTATTTTTATTCAAAAGACTGCTGTTAACAGTATTTTACATGGCTGGGCCCAATTAATTTTAAGTCAGAAGAATGGACAATAGTAAGAGACAAATAATGGAATGGAATATGCATAACAATTATTCCTTAGGGGATATAAATAATTGATCAAATGATACTGGTTAAACTGTATCTACTTCCCACATCATCATGACTATATTCATCATGTGATAGATGTTTTTTGTAGCATTCATTCGCATTGCTTTTTCTTTCCTTGAACACTCGTCTAAATATTGCTTGTTACAGGAATAAGCAATTGCTGAGATAATGTAACGGATCTGTGCCACTACTTTTTCTCTACTTTCTTTCTTGATAGCAAATTATAACAATACCTTGAAAAATGAGAAGTGTCAATTATCCTTAATGGAGCCAAAGATTTCACTTCAGGAAAGGGACCAAAAGGACATAGTTGAGTATTATTGGTCACCATAACACAAAGGGGCAATAGCAAATGTAATTTACAAGAAAGTGGAATTTTGCTTGTTACCTTAACCCTTAAATAGGAAATAAATTTATTGGTAAAAAGGGAACACTTGTGAATCAAACATTCACTAAAAACATTCAGGTGTCCAGTGCAGCTGATCAATTAGATACTTCTGTTTAGCAATAAAACCGTGTCCAGAATGTATTGATCAAAATAACCTGAAATTACTTTAACTTCTCAAAAGAAGTGAAAAACCATCTTCTCAAAACCACATTTAAATTTGAAATATATTATTTGCCATCTCATTATGATACATTCATATATATATTTCACATATATATATGAATTTATATTTCATATAAATATTTCAGCTACAATTAAGCTTAAATATTTATGCCACTTCTTTTATCTTTCTTTCTTGCCTGCAAATACATTTTTCAGAAGCAGAGATATTTGTGGGTATTCTTCAGGTTTAAACCAAATCTAGACAGGGACTCAAGATTATTAATATTTAGCAGAAAAAAAGTGACTGTTGCACTCATATTATCAGAACTCAGCATTATATTAATCGATATTTGCTACTTCTACCACATCATGGAAGCTCACAAGTCTTCATAGCACAGAATGATCAGCAAAGTCTCTTTCAAATTTTGAGCCTTAGTATGCATGATCTCAATCTTCAGTAAAAGAATAGATAAGTCCCCAGGAGCAAATGGGACTGGAAATTGACAATGTAATGTGATGAGACTGAGAGAGAAGATGTCAGTGTGAGAGCTACTCTCCAGTTCCAGTGATATTTTATTTTTTATTTAAGTATGAATTTCAATTGTGGTCTGAAAGAGAGACTTACCAGCTTCAAGGAGAGAACAAAACCTATTAATATCACCAAAAAATAATATTTTTCTTTCATGCTTCTTTTGATCAATTTTATCTTTGTGTTTAAATTTTGAAAAAAAAAAAAAAAAAAGGCAGCAATAATTTAGCTAAGAGCAAAATATTTACAGTGCAAACAACAGCCTTTGCCAACATGTACAATCCCCTAGAAAATTATATGGCATTCGTGTAAGAAAACTCTCTCTTTAGGCTGAAGGATCTCACAGGGAACCGAAGACTCACCATGACAAAAATATCTCTATCACATAGTAAAAGATAAATTAGACTCTGAGAATCATTTTCATGCCAAATCAAATTGACAAACAATACAGTAAGCATGTACCTTTAATCCATTTAAAGGTACTATCATAAAATAGAATCAAGACCCTATTATCCTTGAGATTCTTTTTGAAATAAATTTGGGAGGTTTTTTACATTACAATAACTATTTTTGGAGACATGTTGGCCAATAACCATCAAGAACAATAAGCTTTAAAAATAATTAGGACATGTTAATTAGTTCTACATCACTTGTCCTGATTTGTGCAGTCAGAAATAGATCCAGTCTGTCATTATGAACTTGCAGGGGTAAAGTATAACCTTACCATATTCGCCCTAAGTTTGCAACCTGGGGAGGTTCAAGAATTTCAGAATAGTCTTCACAAGGGTTGCCAAAAAAAGCTGTTTATGCTAATCTCTTGCATATGCTGAGGCATGGAATATTTCAACACCTACCATTCTCCAGGATTAAGACACTTTCCTCCTAGGACTGAAACAAGGACCTTCCTCAACTCAAGGATTAATCTTCATGGAGGTATAACTGTCTTTTGAAATCATTTACGTGTTGCAAAATTGGGGCATCGGATCTTTTGAAAAAGATCCAGACAGTTTTTCAAAATATCTGTCCTATTTGGTCAGTGTTTAAAAATTTCACTTGATATGAAAGTCTTGGGCTCAGATCTGGTTTTCTTTAGGGAGATTTTAATCCATACCTCTCATGAGAGTGTCCTGAATGACAGGTTGCTCTGAGGCTTTGTTTTCATACAGTTTTTTCTCCTTATCTAATGGAAAAATCTCTGCCTCCTGAGAAAGGTTGAGACCTGTCTGCTTGCAGGCGTACAGCTGTATAAGGCATATGACTGTATAAAAAGTACATATAATGCATTTGGAGTTATAATTTTTGCAATATTCAAAACATTTCGTAATATTCAATATACAATATAATTTAATCTATTGCACACTTCTAGGCAGAGCAAGGAGGGTCCAGCTACTTTGAAGAGCTTCATCAAAATCCTCAAAAAAGTCTAAGAGAACACTGTCACTCACAAATTGTGAGAGGCTCTGTTCATGCAGAATGCATTCAAATTATTATCAAGAGAGGACACTAAAAAGGGATAGATACCTGAACTCAACCATCAAATAAGCACTCCAAGAACAAGAAAATGGTAATGTCAAGCGAGCACAGTGATAAAATTGTCTTAGTTAAGCCTCCAGAACTATCACAGAAATGAGATTTCTGCCAGTGTTTGAAATTTTTTAAAAAATTCCCAAGGAAAATTTGAGACAGTTTAGAGAAATTCCTAATTTTAAAATCTGTATAAAATCTTCCTTTGATGAAAACAAGAGGAAAAAAAGCACAATGATTAAATTTTGAAAGAACCAGAGTAAACTGAAAAGGCAAAAGCCCTTGGAGAGCAACTGTAACAGATGTTTATAATTTGTTTTACCACACCGTTTCACCAGCCAAAACTGGTTGCTCATGTGTAAATTAAGAGTTGTTTTATTGTTTCTAATGCATTTAAATTTGCATAGTAAATCCTTAGTTAAAAACTTTTTTAAAAAATATTTTATATGCATGATAAGGAGGAAAATAAACTGCTGTGATATGGAGGACCTTGGAGTGAAAGTAAACATTAAAAAAAAATTACCTGAGACACACCCCTGGGATAGCAATTTTATTTCCTTCTCCACTGAAAACACAGCATTAAACAATTAAATATTTCAACCGAGCCTACAGGATTCTTTGTGGAGCTTCCCTTTTTGTATGATCTTTTTCCCAGCCCAGCTAACGTTGATTTTTTTGTAGTGCAAAAGAAAATAGACTCACCAGAACTCACTGACGTTGTCAACTATGCTGTTCCAGGGAAAATATGGATTTTAATCATTAGCAGGCTGAACTGTTTGATCATTTAGCTTTTGGTTTGAAGTATATCATTGCTCTTTCTTTACTTAGGAAGAATCTAACCTGCAATGAAAACTTTACACTTACATACTAGATTGTCCCCAGTCTAGTAAGGGACGTATAAAGAAAAGTTGGCATTTATGTGTCATGGTGGAGCTAATCATCAGATGAAAGCTGCCAAAGTCTTTGGCTCATATAGGACTAGGGACATTTCTTAAAAATAGCAATTTCTATTTTGGAATAATTTCAAATATTTTCTAGGTAGTCTTCTGTCGTGGTTTAAGCCCCGGCTGTAAATCAGAACCACGAAGTCCACTTCCCCCCCCACCTTTCTTCTCTCCGCTCCTGGAGGGACGGGGAGGAGAATCAAAAGAATGCAGCTCCCACGGGTTGAGATAAGAACAGTTTAATAACTAAGGTATAACACAAATCACTACTGCTACCACCAATAATAATAAAGGAAATAACAAGGAAGAGAATACAACCGCTCACCAACCGGTACCTCACCCCCACCCTGCCATGATCCAGCCCTTCCGGGAACTCTCTGTTCTACATACCCGGGCATGACGTGTTGTGGTATGGAATACCTCTTTGGCTAGTTTGGGTCAGGTGTCCTGTCCCTGCTTCCTCCCGGCTTCTCCTCCTCCCTGGCAGAGCATGAGACTCACAAAGTCCTTGGTCAGGATAAACATTCTGACCAGCAACTGAAAACATCGGCTTTATCAATATTTTCCCAGGCCGAAAGTCAAAACCACAGCGCTGCAACAGCTACTAAGAAGGAGAAAAAGTGACTGCTGCTGCTGAACCCAGGACATCTTCACAAACTAGGTTGTTTTACAGCTACTATATAGATGCAGGACTACAAAAAAAAAAAAATGAAAAATTATCAGGAACCATGACAGAAATTAATCATACTGTTTTCTTAAACAGCTCTTAATTAGGCAATGCAACATAGTTAGGAAGTTGTGAGAAATATCAGATGACTTGTAAAAACAGTAGGAGCAAATATTTTAGGTTTTAAAAAGTTCAAATACTCTTCACCTCAGTGTTATCCTCATCATGAATTTAAAAAAGGCAAATTCAAAGTAATTACAGATTACCTGCAATTTCAACTGGATATTGGAGCATCTGTATTTTCTTTATAAATATGTCTGCAAAATCATTGTGATTGTCATCAACATTTTTTGCTGTAATTTAAATTGGTTGTTTGTAATTTAAAAATTGGTTGTAGACCTAAATTTGTATTTCTGTGTTTATCTTCATAGCTTTAAACAAGCCTCAGAACATGCTTTGTCTTTTTGATACTTCTGAATATGTTTATTTAGAAAAGACATTAAAGCAGACACAGAGCAAAAGAAAGCTATGGTATTTTTTAATTAAGTTTCACGAGGTAAAGGATCCTCTGAGCAGGCTATTGCCAGAATGAAAGTGAGAACATAAATGTCGAACAACCAACTTGTATTAACTTCATAATCTGACACTGATAAATGAACAGCTTAGTCTAAGAAAGAAGCCTTAGGATTCTCTGTATTAAGTGAAGGTGGATAAACATTTCTAGAGGAAAATTTGAAAGTCTCTAATATCTGATTGCCTTTTGGACATCCCAACTCAGAAAAAGGCACTGTAGTCAAGCATTAGAGGTAGATGTAATGAATCTATACTATCTTCTGGCACTATTCATCTCTTTATATCAAATTTGAGAGGTAGGGTACTTTTGTTTAGACAGAGTGTTTAAATCCATATAAAATGCATCTGAGCCTAGCCTGGATTCACTTTCATGAACTGTATCTCTTGGACTATGTGCAAAGTCAACTTGGCTGATCCTTTGGAAAGAAACTGAGTGATTTACAGTGATGCTTGCATTGTTGTAATAAGAACTAATAAATACACTTCACTAATAGTATTAATAAGTATGTTTGAAGAGGATGAACAGAAAATGGGAGAAAAGGGTTCAACAAAAATTTCCAGAAAAATTAGAGGGAAACATTCCAGGGTTTTGATTAAAGCTTGTTTCATTTCAGCCGTATAAAAGAGGAAAAATTATTATAATTAATGAAGTTGCTGATTTTAGGCTCATATCTCTTAGCAATTTATAAAAGAGTCAGAAATGCAGAAGAAATTGCTAACAGTCTGGTTTTAAGGCTGACTTTTTCATGTCCAGCTAGTACCTCTTTATTTTCTTTGTCCAAAGGTTCGGAGGTTTTAAGACACCGTTGGTATGCTCACCTTCTCCTTGACAAGAAACATTCTGAAAACATCAAGGAAGGTCAAAGAGAGATCATCCAATGTAACACTGATATTTCATTGCCATCAAATCTGTATCCTCTTTCCACCCAGATGGAAATGAATTAAAAAATAGTTTGGCTGAAGAACCTGCTTTGCTAGCTGAAACTCCCTCCCTAGAACACTGGAGAAATATTCTTTTGGTCATTTATGTTCGGTATGAGCAAACTATGACTAAAGTACAGCCCAGAACATTTATGAATTCAGCTCTGTATATTTGTTTTTGAAAGTACTGCTTCTTGCAATTTCAGATACTGAGCTCAGAAATATGTATCCACATGCACACACATAAATGCCTTGGTCAACATCTATTTTAGCTAGTGAGCAGCTTTATGCAACTTCAGTAAATTAGGAAGCAAACTCCATAGAATTAATGCTATATGAACTCATTGGATTATGTAATATCAAGCTTGACATTAGAAAGTACATCAATTACTTTACGTGCCTGAATCTCAAAAGGGAAGTCACACTTCTGAATGGCACTTCAGCTAAACTCCTTTGTATTTTGTTAATAAAGTGAGCTCTTATTAGTGGGAGACTTAAGATTATATAAAAAAGTTTTTGTGCTCAATATAGCACATGCTATAGCTGCCGATTATGTTATTGTTGACATTTTCTGCATGTGGGAATATTATCCTCTCAAATTTATTATGCTTCTGTTCACATGTGCTATGTTAATTGGCATGTGACACTTTAAATATCTGTTCCAGGCAATATTCATAAATAGTTCTGTTTTGTATGAGCAATTGTATTTGGTGGACATGACACTTGAAAGAATGCAATGATACAGTTCTTTTCTTCCCTGCTGTTCTATTTTAAAAACCCAGTTAGTGTGAATTCGTTTCATCTTTTCTTAAACCATGATTTTTTCCCAGATTATTGTGATATTTTATGTTTAAGGATTTACTATCTAAAAGTGTGGTTTATTTACATAGCAATTTTACTGGGTTCTTTGCAATCAGTATGTGCAAAATAACCACGTAATCCAAACCAGTTTATTCCATTTAGCATTATCAACTAAATGATAAAATAATAAAGGACAAGATAGGGTGTGTATGCTCTGTTCCACAGAGCCAGTAAGATTTCATATATTTCAAAGATGACATCTCAATTACAGCACTACAAGTGCAGACTCCAGAAAATGAGTAGGATATATCTGAAAATCAGATGATGAAAACAACAATAGCTCTGTCATCAGTAAAGACAAGAGCTTTGTCATCAGCTCCCTCTAGAGAAGGATTAAGTGAAGAGTTCAGTATACATCTAATCTAATTATGGCATTAAAATGAGCCTTCCAGGTTGGAACACAATCATGTTAGAATGCTTTTATAGTTAATACACATTGATAGACATTTCTGAAGGATGACTCGAATCTTAGGTTGGTTGAATGACCTTGTTAGACAGCAGCATGTTTGCTCCATAACTATTTTGGAATTCAAAACCTGTACTTTTCTTTTTTAATTCCTAACACTGGCATTTAACATGAGGTTTTTTGCATTCTCATTGTTGCTAATCATAGCATTTAGGCTTTTTTTTTTTTTTTTCTTGGTCTGAAAAAGAAGTAACAACACACCTGCAATCTCCTACCCACATTTGTTACCAAGTCTATTCACGTATCTGCTCTTTGGCAACTATTTCTCTGTTGCTAATATGACATTTTCCATTCCACATTGTGGGACAAAGTGATACTTGATTTCTTTTCCTTGCTGTCTGCAAGTTCTTGTTGCATCTTATGCTCAAAAGCATTATTTTTACCTTCTGTAATATATGAATATAAATAGTTGAAACAGAAAAATCCTTACTAATGTCAAAGACACAATCTTGCTGTTAGCAGACAAGCACCTTGATCCCATCTAATAAGTGCACATCTTCCATCTGTGTTAAAAGTATGAATTAATCAGACATTTCCTCCAGGAACCCTATAAATTTAGTCACCTCTAACTGCTATTTACATCTGTGATAGACAGGATGGACTTACATTCTCACATGGAAGAACAAATATTTCCATAGAACCTGGTCACAATCTCTTCATCTATGTCATCTTTACAGCTGATAAATAACATTTGGCTTACAATGTCCAGAGACTACATACAAATCATTTTGATACTCGGACATCTGGAAAACCTTGTCCAATATTAATTATGTGCTTCAAGTTGCATAATTTCATTCTGCAATTGCACAAATTATCCTGCAGAAGGCCACTGCCAGATATGAAGAAGGACAATATGTAGCTCACAGTGATGCAGAGTCATAACAACAGATTGTAAAAAATCTTGGAAGAGAAATGGGTGTTAGAATCTATTACTATTTTATATGCATTTGTTTAACATTTAAGTTGTGAACACAGTTAATCAAATTCATCAATTTCTTTTCTGTCATGCCTGCTGCTAGGACTTGCTGAATGCAGTAGCCCAATAAACACAAGGCTGCAGCAGCCCCATGTCTGAGGGTGATATTAGTTAATGACATTGAGTGTGCACCCCTAGCAGACACACATGCATACATACACGCAATACATATGTGCATATATACACGTGGCTAGCCACACAGACCAACAGAGATAGAACACACAGCCTTTAGACGAACATAAACAGAAATAATAGCCTAATTTTTTTCCATTTCTGGCTGCTCAGGATGAATGCTCATTAATGGAAAATACGTATATCTATATTTATATATGTACAATATGGATCTCTCATGGATAGACAAGATAGTGTATCTGGTAACTAAACTCTGTATTTTCTCGTCTCTGATTGCCTAAGGTGCAGACAGACACGTGCAAACAGGTCCTCCAGTTGACTGTGAGACCTTACAGTCTCCTTAGTAGCTGGCTTGGACCTGCTAGTCTCTCAAGTAGCCAGGGTTTGGTGACTTAGATACTTGCTCCCAAATCTCTTATTTTATTTGCCAGCTAGGCCACCTTCATGCCCATTAGAGATGAAGTCTTTGATATATATACCTACACAATATGCATAAACCCCAGCTCCTGCTACCCAAACAAAAAGAACCCTGTCCTACTTAGTCTAGTTGTTAGACCTCCATAAGTGCATGCATATACACAACAGACTGTACCTAACCAAGAAAAAAAAAAGAAGAAATAAAGTTTAATGAGAAGAAAGGACAAACTGCTGGTCAAGCAGAATTGGGCTGCAGGGGAATCTCTGCTCTGGCACCTGAGGTAACTTCTCCCTTTCCTTCTTCATTGACCTTGATGTCTGCATAGCCGTTACTCACACATATTCTGCCTCCTTAGGTATTTTATCCCAGAGGCCCTACCTCTGTTGCTGATGGGTTCAGCCTTGGCCAGGGTCTGTCTTGTTGCTGACTGGCATTGGGTCTATCAGACATGACAGAGGCTTCTCACAGAAGCCACACCTAGCTGCTCCCCTGCTACTAAGATGTTTCCATGCAAACCCAATACACCCTGTTTGCCATCATACCCATGAGGTCTTTCTAGTGTGTAGAGACAAATCTTTAACCATATAGCTTAATGTCATACCTATCACTATATGAATGTGTGTAATCAAAATCACCATCATCTCCACATAGATGAGAAACAAGAAAATGTATGTCCAGAAGTCATACACTTCAGGTCCATATTTTCACTAAACACCCTCAAAATTATATGGGAAGAGGGTGACTAAACTAGTTATTCCATTCTTGGTCCTTTCCAAAAAAGTAGATACAACCCTAACTATTCTATGATTCTGTGCTTCTATGAAATATTGGCTTTTCTTGTTTGCATAAAAGACATCAGAAGCGTCAATTACTTGTAATTTCCACACATCATAATCAAAATTAGCTAAATAATTAGGAAATTTAACAGCACTAAAGAATATTTTCAGTGTAATGTATCTTTAAAAATTCCATCCACATCCATGACTGTTAAAGAGATGTGATCAGGATATCAAATATTTGATTTTGTAAATGGATATCAAATCTCAAGAGCTGAAGTGTTTGTACTTCTAAGACATTTTCTGTCACAAACATTAATATAGATATGAAAACCACTTTTAAATAGTGAAACTTTTTTTACTTCCGTTTCCATGTAAATACAACATCATTATTCCACAGGCATGCAAAAGCCTAGACAGTGTACATATTTTCTAGGTACAGTCACCTTTTTTACAGTTAGTTCAACTTTTGCATTTCATGTTACTTGTATTTCAAAGTAATTTTAATTAAGTTTCACATCCAAGAGATTTTTGTAACTGATTCTCTAAATTGCATTTTACTGGAAGTTAGTGATACGAAGCCACCGTGAGAAATTTGAACACTTCAACATTAAAACACAATTATGTGAGAGTTTTCTCACTCCATCTATGTGCAGGGTGCTATACATCACAAAATTCTCTTTCTTTCCCCATATCACAATTCTCTTCATCTTGACTAGCTAATAAATTCGAGCTTGTACAAAAAACCTTACCATGCTTTTATCACGTCCGTATAGTTTTCATGCCTTGCAGACCACAGAAGTTCTTATCCTCTGGCTTGTGGGTATACGTTCTTGGTAATGTAGGTAGAAAATTCAGTAAGAAGACTTTGGTGTTGATTTTAACTGAAAGAAAAATGGCAGAATTCTAACTTCAGCCATCTGAAAGCTATTACTTTTCAAGCTGAAATACATGTATGTTCTTCATACATGCAGTTGATTGATACAGACTTTTGAAAATACTGACAATAGCAATAACATCTACAACAAAGAAACAACTGTGAGGAGTTAGTGCCTTAAGAATATTAATATTAATTAATGGAAGAAAATGTGCATTCTTCATAGAAATTGATGGAAAATTGATGTATTTATAAATAAACTTCAAGAACAGCAGAGTTTGCGTGTGCAGAATAAAAATTTTACCATATTTTAGTAGCATTTCTAAAGGTTACCGATGTTACTCTGGGAGAAGAAATATGAATATGTACAGAAACTGCAAAAAAATGTGTTGCACTCTCCAGAATTTTAGTCAAGAACCTTAAGGTAGTGTACAGATCTCCTGAAGAAATGCCACATTTCAGCATTAACCAGTTCAGAAACAGTTAACATGTCTTTAAATGAGATTTGAGAGAGTTTGATCAGGTATATGCAGCTACAGCATTTGGTTCTATCACAGTCAGATGCCCAGGTCCTGGGAGAGTTCTGGGACTTAGAATCAAACAAATGGTTAGATGTAGGATGCATTGTCCATTACCTGTTCCATAAACAAGTCTTGCCATTACATTTGATGAAATTGTTAATCAACTCAGAATCAGGTAATTTCTCTTGCTGTTTACTGCAATCCAGTTTCTTCATCAGAAGAAAACATACATGAAGGAGAAATTTAAGAAATCATTTGTTTATTAGCATGAGGGAACAACTTTAATATGGATTTAAAAAATTCAATTACATGTATGTTATTACCTGTTATCAATATGAACCATATTAAATAAGAAAAATTAATGAACAATAAATATTAAATAGTTGTGTGGTAATTACTGAAAATTAATGCTTCATTTGAAGACTGTTCAGCTGCAAATATCTATTGAATAGGATAAACAGTTACATTAAATTCTAACTTGCTAATACTTGTGTGCTATTGAGAGTTAACAGGAAAGAGTGAATTTAGATAATTTAGTTGACCATAACGCAATAACATTTTTCTATCTTCCAAGTAGTCTTCTGCAATGTGTATTTTTTTTTTTAAAGCTAGCACACAACAAACCAAACTAAAAGTGAAAATTCCTTGTAAAATTTAACTTAGAATAATATCTGATCCAAATCATACATTACCAAGAAGTTGAACAAATAATTTGGATTTCAACTTACTTCTACTTAGTATAAAAGTACATGTTTTAAAGATGTCAGAGATGAGTTCTGTCACATTGTGCAGATTTTGCTTTTAAGCTAACAGTAAGTGTTTGGTAAAGATTTCACTTTCAAATATTTGCCCCTTTTTGATAAATCTACTAGCATTCCTTGGAGTTTTTCCGATCAGTTCTGTTGTCAGGGTATTCCTAGGTTGCAATCGTTCAACCTTAGAGGACAGCTTCAAGGAATTATTCTGTCAGAAGTATTTAGAAAAGTAACTTAGAACTCGTGTCATGTAAATAGTGAGAAGTACAAATTGGGTTGAAGTGAATGCAGTCTTTTGAGGACAAAAGATCAAGTTCTGTATAATGTTAGATGTGTTGTTCAGAGAAATTAAACTGCACATAAAGGATTTTGAAGAATCTCTGAATTCAATGGCAATATATTCATTTTAGGGTAGATTTGCTCAACATTCTAGAACCTGTTGAGTGATCTGTGGAATCTTTGGAAATTTCCTGGTATATTGTGGAACCTTCTCCCAGAAGCAATAGGTACACAGGTGGGTGTTTTCCATTCAGGCATCAACATGAACACACCAAGAAAAAATATGTACCTGACATTCAGACGACCAAATGCACTACAGAGTGTAATTGACCATAAATACCTATATGCAATATTCTACACAAGACTTGTACCAAATTTTCATTGGGTTAGGAGCTTTACAAGCTCTAACAGTTGATTCCTACAGCCAAAATAACAGTCATCAAAAATGGCTTTGCTTCTTATTGAAAACAAAGATCAATTTTTAGATGAAGGCAGCTAGAGTATGTTTTTTTGGTTTGGTTTGTTTGTTTCTTTGTTATTTAAACCTAAAATACACTTAATTACTACAATCATGAGGGACAGCTTGAATAAATTGGTTTTTATTTCTTAGAGGTGAAGTCTTAGCTTTAGTGAAATAACTTCAGTTTAGTTGGGTAATAGGGGAAGCATTCACGTCAGATGTTAACCCATGAACAAATATTGAAAGAAAAAAAATTGTATGTTTTAAAATGCATTTTAGAGATCACCAGTTCTGTAAATACTATTTCATGTCTCTTAATCTCAGAAATATATAGTTAATCTGTATGTCATGTATTTCTGTACTTATTATTAATGTCATAACCTTATAGTCATTGCGAAAACATATTGCTAATAATCATTTCAACTTTGTGGGGATTCTACACTATAGTTCAATTTCAACCAAAGTCAAAAAATATTAATATTCATTTCCAAACACTTACATAATGATCTTCTGTTTCTGAAGGTGGAAATCTTTTCCACCGAGCCATGTTTTTCTCCTTCTCAAAAAAGTTCAGTCTTTTAATAACATATTTAGTGTAATCAATACTGACAGAGACAATGTGCAAATAATTACTTAGTAGGAGAGTGTTATAATTTGAAGGCAGCATGTGTTTGTAAATTGTTCCATACCTCCTACCTTCATGTGCCATCCAAGCATTCTTCATCTCAGCAAGGTTACAACATGAAATATGTAATTTTATAGGAGTTGAGATGAGTTTTTCGGGTGCTTTCTTCTAAAATTGCTTAATTGCAAGAATTTTTTCTGCCTGCTCAGATGTTCCCTTATGTGTCTTTTCTGATACAACTCAATCTTGAAAATCTGACAAATATTCTTGGGGCTTAGACTTTTTGCTGTATAAATGTACCGAAATGGATGTTAACATGCTTATGTAACCCATTGTAAATATGGGTTGTGATGCTGGCTTGTGACAATAATGTTTCATTTAACATATTCTACAGTTTATTTTCATGAACAGTCATTTGCTGAAACCCAGGGAATATTTCTAACACATTTATACAGTTGTACTGATTTCCTAACTTTTTAAAATAGAAATTTAGGGCACAATAATTCTGTTTCTTACTCAAAGCTTTGTCATCATGTCCAAAACAATGTAACTGTCATTGTCTGCATCTATATAATGAGTATAGTAATCAGAAGGAGCTTTCAAGCATAGATAAACCAGCTGGCTGCCAAGATGGATTCCTGTCATTGCTGTTGATATCAATTACAATTTGCATGTGCAATCACTTAGGCCCTAATTCAACACACTTATTCAGCAGGTGCCTAATTTTAAATACACCAGTAGTCTTCAGAAGGACAACTCAAGTATTTATACATAGGCATCTGCTGAAATGCCTTACTGAGCTAGAACCCTTAGTATGGCTGTTCTTGAATGTGTCGTGGTTTAAGTGCAGTCAGTAACTCAGACCCACACAGCCCACTCATGCACCCCCCCCACACCTTTCCTCCTCCCACCCCCGTTCCCAGAAGGATGGGGAGGAGAATAAAAAGAATGTAACTCCCATAGGTTGAGATAAGAGCAGTCCAGTAACTAAGGTATAACAAAAACTACTACTGCTACCACCAATAATAATAATGATAAGGGAAATAACAAGGGAAGAGAATACAACTACTCACCACCTGCCGATACCCAGCCTGACTGAGCAGTGAACTAGCTCTTCTGGGGAACTCTCAGTTTACATCCTGGGCATGACGTGCTGTGGTATGGAATACCTCTTTGGCTAGTTTGGGTCAGGTGTCCTGTCTCCGCTTCCTTCCAGTTTCTCTCCTCCCTGGCAGAGCATGAGACTCAGAAAGTCCTTCGTCAGACTAAATATTTGAGCAGTAACTAAAAATATCGGTGTTATCAGTGCTCTTCCCAGGCTGAAAGTCAAAAACACAGCACTGCACGAGCTACTAAGAAGAAGAAAAATGACTGCTAATGCTGAACTCAGGACAGAAGGGGAAGAATATATGAAACTAGAAAAAAGAGGGAACAATAATAAAAGAAAAATATTTTAATTGTGCATATATTGCCATTCTGTTGCTAAACCCTATTCCCAAAGGTCACAAAGTGGGAATATATTACTGCTTAGTCTGCAGCATGTTACCCTAAGCATCCTTCACCTTCTGATTCCATCTATTTCTGTGGAGAAGGCTTTTTTGCAAGCAGTATTCAAAGTTGATATGCGCTTTATATAATCCATAACAACAATATAAGGACTTCATTGTGTGTCACTCCTATCATTTAACAGTAGAACACCTCTTCAAATACTGAAATTGCTGTTCAGCCCCAGTGTAAGGAAAGAGACTATACAAAAATAAAGAGGAGAATGTGTTCTGTTTAACACACGCATCACCTAGATTTTAGCTGATTAGTATTATGCTGCCTTGTTGTACACATATAAATAAAAGGATGTGATTAGACACAGCAGAAAGCAAACAGAGAGAGGATGGCAATAACTACTTAAAGAGAGAGCCTTATCACAGAAGATAATCTCTTTATTTGAAAGTCGCACTTCTGGGCAAGCCTGAAAGAGAGTAGTGCTAAAATCACTAAAGGTTTCTTCAGAGGGAAAAGATATTGCTCAGGCTGAAAACAAGAGATGGATGTGAATCTCAAGCAGACAAGCAGAGAAAGCATATTACAGAAGTATAATCTGTTTCTTTTTCCCCCAGGAAATATCAATAACCAGGATGACTGGGACTTACTGACATTTGAACAGTGGAAGCCTAGGTATGAAAAGGATACAACTAGGATTTCTATGTTTTTCTTTGCTCTACACGATGTGCTTTTGGAGGTTTTTGTTTTGGGTTGTTTTTTGGTGGGTTTTTTTGGTTGTTTTTTTTTTTTAGTTTTTACAGCTGAACCTGATCTTGAGGCTCTGTTTGTTATTTCCTGTTCAAACAGGATGTAATCCATGAAAGGTACTAATCACATTAATAACTTGTATGAAAGAAAAAAAAAAAAAGAATAGCAACACCTAAGAAACACTTTTCAGTGTTGATGAACCACATGATTCCACCATGCAAGAGGTAAAGACACCCATACACTTAATCTACAAGGCATTCAAAATGTGGTGAACAAGGAACTAGGACACGATTTTCTCGATAAATGGGTAGGTTAAAAGTAATGTCTGCCTCTGATACAAGACAGACTAAGCAAACATATAATTGAAAATGTGACTCCAAATACACTCAAGGATGGATGATGGAATATAGTGGTCCCACATCCTTTTCCAAGCTCCCAAATAAGGTTTCCTTTCTTTATGCTTGCATGACAATATTAAGCCTTAATACAACTACTGTAGATGCATACTTGCATCAGGATTATTGAAAGGTTTTTAAATTTATTTTTATTTGAGTGAATTATGCATCAAATGGACATTCTGTCCATCAGTAAGCAGGGCCTTCAGACTGAAAAAGTAGATACTAAAGATCCAATGTCCACACTATATGAGGCTTTACTTTTGTAGTGTTGGACCAGTACCCTGGACGGAAGTAATTTTAACTGTTAAAAAACTCTAGAAAGGTTTCCGTTCTGTGTTTGGCCTCACTTTCATCCAAAATGAATTCAGCTGACACTCTTTGAAACCACTCTGTGATCTGAACCTAGGCATGTGTGGTAGGTGAGGAAAACCAGGAGATTCACTTCAAAATTATAGTCCTAATCTGAACTAAAACATTAACGTAAATTCTTTATTTACTATGTTTGCAGGCTTTCAGTTTAACGTGATTGAATACATTCAGTGAAGTGAAAAACCAAAATTAATACAACAAAAGCCTCTAGTGCAAATAGACATAAATGAAAATGCTATCCTAAAAATCATTAAATAAGCTTATTAATGAGAACATTTATATTGAAATTACTTGTAGAATTTATTAGAATAACTTAAGTACTTTTCTTTTTTCTTTCTGAATATGTTTGGATGTTTGCAGGCCATGAGAGAAAAAATTAAAAAAAAAAAGTTTGCATTTGCACTGGCATTTAGCCCATACCATAACCATAACAAAAGTGGTTTCTGGAAATCTGAACTGCAGATTTCTTTTTTTCTGAAGAAATTACTACTTTGATGAGCAATATCATCAACAGGCAAGTTAAAAATACAAATTTTCATTGGAAAAAATACCTGTTTTAATTGTATTTTAATTTACTTGAAAAAACCCAAAACATATAGGTGCATTCTCCTCACTTTTTCATTTTAATGGAATTTTTGGTGAGCTTATTTTGACTTAGTATTTCTTGATATTTTGATTTTAATTTTTATACATACTTCAAAAACAAAATCAAAATTCTCCAATGTATTTCCACTGATTTTGATTTAAAGAGACACATTGCCATGGCAATTAATGTTTATGGCTTGCTGTTTATCTGAAATTACCTTTTTTCAAGTGGCAAAAAATGTCTGTGTTACTTTAAGTCCTTAAAGTTTACAAACCACAATATGATTACCAAATAACTTGAAGAGACTTGGCCTAACATTAAAATTGCAATTGCAAAACTGTTAAAGATTCTATCTCAAGAAATGTCATAGCTAATTGTCAAGGACAATACTAATTATTTATGTAAGGTTGCTATTGCTATCTAGGTTGTAAGTAACACATACCACATTGCTATCAAGAACAAGGAAGTTATTTTCAACAGCCCATGACACAGAATTAAAATTCAAAGGTTATTTTGTTGGGTATTAT
The DNA here is from genome assembly GCF_963264785.1 of Psittacula echo. Lineage (NCBI taxonomy): Eukaryota > Metazoa > Chordata > Aves > Psittaciformes > Psittacidae > Psittacula > Psittacula echo. The sequence continues at coordinate 79,149,767 of NC_137738.1, forward strand.
CCTCAAATGAAAGTTACTGGTATCTAAGTCTTTAGCTATACGCTACTAATTTTTTTTTCCTTTTTTTTTCAGTATCTTGTATTGTTCTGTCAATGCTATACAAACTAATTTGCATGTTACTATTCTAATTTTGGCTACAGTGCTGATGACATATCCTAGAGCTAGGACTAGTTTCTTTCAGTAGTCTAAAATGTCTAAACCCCAGTTTTGGTCGTAAAAGATCTCTACGGCAGAACCTTTGAAGAAATTATACTTCCTCTGTAAACTCACAGAAATGCAAAAAAACCCCATGTTTTTGCTAAACTTAAGTTTTGTATGCTGTATACTAGAATCTATATTCTCCCAGTGAAGTCAGTGATAACATGCATGAAAGCAGATCGCATCTTGGGATAAGGCTTTCTCCTAACATTCAAAAAATCTCTGATTTTTTACAAAAATAATTTGCAGAATCAGTATACACAAAGTATGAGAATAAAACAGTGTGTTTTGTTAAAGATTAAACTGTATAAGCATTACACATACAAATGAACTTCAAAAAAAACCCCAAACATTAAATGGTAGAGATACCTAGTTACCAATGGAAGAACATCTTTTGCAAAATATGTATTTAATATTTGACTTCTTAGTATCTAGAATGGAGTTCAATAGAACATCTTCAAAAGATCCTGATAATTAAAATTCATGTTTGTTTCATAAGTTCAGACTTTCTTCCTTACTTGTTGATCTCTGTTTCTTGTCATACAGGAACTAATATCATTATCATTTTCACCTTCCAAAGGTCCCTAGATTGTAGCTACTACTTAACTTTTTACACAACATGCCTAACTAATAAGCACAATCAAGCTAAACAGAAAATTTTGTGTGATTGCTTCTTCTGTTTAAGACCTAAACAAAGGTCTGTATACCTGAAAGCTTATTTCCAATTCTATCAGTTTGTCAGCTACTACTATCCCTATAAACTTTGTGTCAGAATATAATGATAATGAGGTATTTTAACATAGAAGGTGACCCCCACAGTAAACAAAAGACAAGACAATGTCAGTGCCTTGAAATATGTGCCCAGAGCAACCATATTCTGTACAGAATGAGCCAAGTAATCCTATTTCTTTCAACTAGATTGCAAAAGAACAATTAACAAGAATTGAGTAAATAAACTGTGCAGTCAGCATCACAGAAAGAGTTAGGAGCAGGTCTACTGAGCCAAGTTCGAGATACTTGGCAAAGGAGTCTCAGGACATTTCATCTACACACTAAAAAAGATACAGTAGTCATGTCAGTAATGGAGTGCAGTTGGCTTCCAGACTACTCAAAGCATTTTTCTGTCAGTACTTTTTGTGAATAGAATGCCCCTTTTCAAAGCTATTTTGCTTTCATATTTTCATTTTATCAACAATATAAGGAGATAATAAGAGGCTTACTTCATCTTACCTTACTGATGAATAGTGACTGACAGGCAGGGATAGGTAAAGGTAATGGCACCTTCCTTTTAACACTGCAGAGCCTTGTTTCTGCACGTGATCTGGTAATGTCCTAGCAGTCTCTCCTCTGGTTCTTTTACTAGAAAATATTTGGCCTAGAAAACCTTGATGGTACGATTAGATTTTGTACTTCTGAAAGGCAAAAGATATTATTAATTATTAACTGAATTGTTTAGTCACAGAGGCATGTGACTGGTGCCCATGAATCTCATAATTACAAATGATAAATACAAAAGGTTATATGCTTATTTTTCGAAGATTTTAAACTTCCCTGTCTGAGAGCTTACACCTTTAAATGAGAAGTGTAGAAAAGAATAAAAATTGAAATGTACTTGCATAAAATATGATTTTTTTAAAAGTCTAGGAAACTGTTAGTGGAAGAAGTCTATATTTATTGTGATCCTTAACTTTCCATTTAAAATGCTAGCAATTTCTATTTTATAGTCTTGAAATAAATAATTGGGAACAAACATGGAGTTTTTTGTCTTTATATTTTCCTATAGTAACATGTTCCTATAGTGAAACTGAGAAAAAGATGTAAAGTTTGTACTTTTTAATTGGGCAGTCAAATGCACAAAACTGACTTCACTATACTACCACAGCTTGTTCTTTAATCTCAATAAACTGTTCCATAATTGAAACCATACAAGCATCAACCTATTCAAAGTGAAAAACCCCTGTGACACACTGAACAAATGCAATAGGCATTTAGACTTACAAAGGAGAGTCATAAAATAAATCTAGCAGAGCTTCACTAACTTCAAGGCAAGACACTCAGCTGAGGAAATTACTCTCTATTTTTATTCAGATGCTTGCCGAGGCCCTGAAGGCAATATAGGGGCCTGACTATTTCTTCTAGTCCTTCCCTGGGACGTCTCCCCAAGCAGTCCATGGGCTCAAAAGACCCATTTCAGCCTAGCTCTGGACATCAGTCTCTGCTCCAGCAATGCTCTAGGGTGTTGGTCTCCAGCTCTATCCATGGGTTATATATGAAGGTAATATTTCTCATTAAATATTCTTTTGTTTTAAAACATAAAATAAGTATGCTAAAGGTATTTAAGATTATTTCAGACAGAGGAAGAGATTGCAAATTGTGTTGATAGTATCACTTTTTCGTTAATCTGCTTCTTTAGATTGCTTTATCTTCATGCCATTAGCAAGATGTCACCTGGTTGCCCAGGACACAGATCTGTGCACCATTTCTACCCATGAACTCTCAAAGCCAATATTTAACAGAAATGTAACAGATATGTATGCTCAAGATGTATGAATTTTTGAGTTCATCAGCTTGTATGTAGCTGTGAAAAGAAAATTGATTCCTTTTTGCCCAGCCTCCAACCCAGTTATGTAATATGGTTGAGAGACCACAACGTGTCTTATTAGACTGAGTAGAACTTATTTTTTTCTAAGAAAGTCTAGTTTTTCAGCCCTAATACTTTTTCTCTTGCGTTGCCTTTTGTTGTGGATTGAAATATTGATGACTTACCTAAGGCAGTGTCAGTTATGGAAGAGATGATGCAGAATTCAGTAGCAGTGAATGAAAAACAGATGCTTCATTCCAGCTGATGAACGCTGAAGGCTTGTAGGTCTTCTTTGCATTGTCGTTAAATGCAGGCTGTGCAGGTGTTTTTCATTCCTCTAAAAGACTAGTTTAAATTCAGTTTTTTCTTCCTTACTCAGTCTACAGCAGTCAAAAAAAAAAAAAGAAACTTTCACCAAGCCAGGACATGCTAGTGTAGATCCATACAGCAATTAAACTATTTGTAATCTGATTTTTTTTAATATTGTTCTTAATCAATAAGGTCAGATTTTAAGTTTCTATAATAAATTACAATCATTTGTAGTGAGGAATATAACATTTTGTAATGTTATGACTGCCCTTTTAATGCAGTCATGTCAGATATGCAGTGATTTTCTATTTACAGGAAGATAGGACTGGAAAGAGATCTGAAGATACGTAGCATCCCTGGCCCCCAAAAGGACAATTTTTATTGTTCCTTACAGGTTTTGAAAATCTGTTCTTAAAGATACCCCCATTATGGATATCTCTGTTATGGATGTGACTTGGCTCATTCTTTGCAGGTGATTTCTCTAGGCATGCATATTAAGACAGTGGTATTTTACTGACCTGCAAAGGCAATCTGTAAAAATGCTTAACTAAATATTTCTTTGTGGAAAGTATTCCACGTTTATATTAATAACCAGGTATGATACATTATGGTATCTTATGTGAACTATGCAGCTTATTGTATTGGGTATGTACAACATTTTGTATCTGTTCAGTCAACATGCATGGATTTTTCATTTTCTGCTTTACTTTTAATATTATTTTGGTATCTAACTTTTGTCAACAGTTATTCAAAAGTTGTCATCATTCACTTATTTCTTCATTAAAAATGAATCCAAGTTTAAGACAACACCCTGATCTTGATTGGATGATGGAGTACCTACCACAGGAACTATCACCACCACTCTTCTAGCATATACTTTCTGAATCTTATTCTAGTAACTACTTTTGCCAACTAACTTCATATAGTTGAGAAACTTTAGGCTGAATGCATATTTAAAATGTATACTGATTAAATAAAAAGTCCAAAGTAGTAGTGTGAACATTGCTTCGATACACAGCTTTGCTTTCAATGAATACTTAATAGCATGCCAAGCATTCACAGGGCAGTACCTCTTTTTCCACACAGTGAAACACTCTTCAGTTTCTGAGCGCTAGGGAAGCTCTACCTTAGAATCATAGAATCATAGAATAGTTAGGGCTGGAAAGGACCTTAAAATCATCAAGTTCCAACCCCCCTGCCATGGGCAGGGACACCTCACACTAAACCGTGCCACCCAAGGCCTCATCCAACCTGGCCTTGAACACTGTCTGGGATGGAGCACTCACAGCTTCCCTGGGCAACCCATTCCAGTGCCTCACCACCCTCACAGTAAAGAACTTCTTCCCTATATCCAATCTAAACTTCTCCTGTATAAGTTTTAACCCATTTCCCCTTGTCCTATCACTACAGTCCTGATGAAGAGTCCATCCCCAGCATCCTTATAGGCACACTTCAGATACTGGAAGGCTGATATGAGGTCTCCACACAGCCTTCTCCTCTCCAGCCTGAACAGCCCCAACTTTCTCAGCCTGTCTTCATACAGGAGGTGCGTCAGTCCCCTCATCATCCTCATGGCCCTCCTCTGGACATGTTCCAAGAGTTCCATCTCCTTTTTTCGTGCGGGGGCTCCGGCCGCGCCTCCCGGGGCACCTTCCTCCACAGCTCCCACGCAAAGGCCTGCACCCGCGGCTCCTCCATTCGCAGCGCCTCCGTGTCCCGCAGCCGCTCCAGCAGCTTCTCTCCTGGAGACAACTTTCTCGATGGCACCCCACGTCTCCCCTAGATCTCCTGCTTTCTTTTCCCGAGCCAAGACTGCTTCCAAAAGCTCTTGGCGGATCCCTCCCCATCGGGAGGTATCTAATACGTCAACGAGGACCTCCACCGCCCCCTGGCCTCGCAACCACTGGATGCAGTGGCCCGCTGGCCTGGCATACATCGCCTTCGGCAACCCAGCTTGCTACACAAGGGCCTTCAGTACCTGTACCACGTGGCTCACATCCATCGCTATCACATCGGGGTCACCACTTGCAGTTTCTCGCTACTCGTGTGGTGAGAGACGGAAGCACTAGTTCCCTCCGAACTAGGGTGTCCTGGGTTCAGCAGTGGCAGTTAGTTTTTTGTTTTTTTTTCTCCTTCTTAGTAGCTGTTGCAGCACTGTGGTTTTGACTTTTGGCTTGGGAACAAAAACTGATAACACTGATGTTTAGACTGACCAAGGACTTTGTGAGTCTCATGCTCTGCCAGGGAGGAGGAGGGGCCGGGAGGAAGCGGGGACAGGACGCCTGACCCAGACTGGCCAAGGAGGTATTCCATACCACAGCATGTCATGCCAGGGGATGTAACTGGGAGCTATCCGGAAGGGCACGTCCCTTTTTTCGGCCGGGCTGTCTTTTCCGGCGGGCGGTATCGTGTTCTCTTCCTTTGTTATTTCTCTTGTCGTTGTTATTGTTGGTGGCGGCAGTGGTGATTTGTGTTATACCTTAGTTATTAAACTGTTCTTATCTCAACCCGTGGGAGCTGCATTCTTTTGATTCTCCTCCCCGTCCCTCCAGAAGCGGAGGGAAGAAAGGTGGCGGGGGGGGGGGAGGCAGTAGACTGCGTGGTTCTGATTTACAGCTTGGGCTTAAACCACAACATAGGGCTGAGACATAGAGCATTCACGGAATGCGGGTCAACAACGATTTATTGCGCAGTTACAGTTCCTTATATTTGCCGCCCAAGCACCTCCCCAGAGTCAGCTGGTTCCTGTCCCTCCTGGCAACCTCCCGTCCATGCACCAATCCCTACAGCTTCCTTTAAAGATTTTAATGAAAATAACGGTCTTTGATTTTACATGTTATTGTACAGATAATTTTTTTAAAGATTATTATACAGATCAACTTTGTTCACCTAAAATATATTGTTAGATAAAATATTAATACATTTTGCAACATTTAAATCTCAGCAGAATCGATGTTTGCATCTTTTACAGCATCTTGTCTTTGACTGAAATCAGTTGATCTGGTCAAACTGAAATTATAATGTGCTGATATGTTCCTAAATGAATTATCCACTGTGTTAGAAGCATCTTGCATGCACATTTATATTTAATTCAGGTCATTTTTAGAGCATTCAGAATATCAGATGTACAATGAATGATTTTCAGAATGGACAAATGCTTTCTCTCAAGAACAGTCTTGCAGATTGGCAAATGCTTTCATTTTACTTCCCTTCTATTTTAATTTTTTTTTCAACTCATTAGTGCATCTTTATATTCTTTCATCATAACTGTAACATTTGAACAGTAGAGACGAAATTCAAAGGAACATATAAAACAAAGACTTTCATGCCATTACTCCTTTATTTAATTTGATATTTTTTCTTTCAACAATATGCAAACAGTGCTCTCTTTTGATCAAAAGATCTCCAAGCTATTGTCTCAAAACCTACAGGCGATATTCAATCTCAAAATAGTTTTATCAGATTATTGACACCATTGTGCTCTGTGGTGTGATACATCTATAACTTATAGATTTAGATTTTTTATCTTATTATTACTTATTTTAATATCTTATTTTATTATCTTATTATTACTTATTATTTTTATCTTATTATTACTTATAAATTTAGATTTTTTGTAGACCAAGCTGATAATGAGGTTTTCATCTGAAACAGAATGGCACATACTGTCATCTCTGCCTTTCCATATTTTTCAGCATTGGCATTTCACAGTTTTCAACATAATTTATATTAATTAAACTGAAATAATTTTTTTCCAAATTAATCTTAGTTTATATACTGGGTTTCTTTCTACTGTATGTCTTCTATTTTTATTTCTGTCCTGGGTTCAGCAGTAGCAGTCATTTTTCTCCTTCTTAGTAGCTGGTGCAGCGCTGTGGCTTTGACTTGCAGCCTGGGAACAGTGCTGATAACACTGATATTTTTAGTTGTTGCTAAGTAATGTTTACTCCGACCAAGGACTTTCTGAGTTTCATGCTCTGCCAGGGAGGAGGGAAAGCCAGGAGGAAGCAGAGACAGGACACCTGACCCAAACTAGCCAAAGAGGTATTCCATACCACAGCACGTCATGCCCACTATATAAACTGGTGGCAGTTACCTAGAAGGGCTAGATCGCTACTTGGGTCAGGCTGGGTATTGGTCGGCGGGTGGTAAGCGGTTGTATTCCCTTTCCTTGTCATGTTATTTCCCTTATGATTATTATTGGTGGTAGTAGTAGTGGTTTTGTGTTATACCTTAGTTACTGGGCTGTTCTTATCTTAACCCATGGGAATCACATTCTTTCGATTCTTCTTCCCATCCCTCTGGGAGGTGGGGAAGAAGTGTGTGGGGGGGGTGTGAGCGAGCGGCTGTGTGCTTCTGGGTTGCCGGCTGGGCTTAAACCACGACAGTTACTTGTGGTGCCCAACGTGAGGCACGAAGGGTTGAGATAACGACAGATAGCAACACAGAATCATAGAATCAGCTAGGTTGGAAAAGACCTTTGAGGTCATCAAGTCCAAAATTAATGGGTGAAACAATGTCAGCAGTTTATAAAATGATCACTGCAGCTAAACAAGAGGACCAATTAGTGCCAATATCGGTTGCTCCTGTAAGCACGGGGAAAAGCAAAAAGAGTCTGCCTAGGGCCACAGCACCCTTTAGTTTTACCTGCAGGATCATGGAGAAGACATGAGGAAGTGGGAATAAAATGACAAGATGAACTACTCCAGATCCCCACAGATGTGATCAACAAGATAACAACGTCTCCACCAACTAATAAGAAAGAAACACAAGCTTTCTTGGGTGCTGTGGGGTTCTAGGAAATGTACATCCCAAATTACAGTTCAATTGTAAGCCCTCTCTATCATGCGAACCGGAAGAATTTTAAATTTAAATTTTAAAATAATTTAAAAAAAAAATTTAAAAATAAAGAATTTTAAATGTGGCCCTGAGCAACAACAAGCCTTTGAGCAAATTAAAGGAGAGATAGTTCATGCAGTAGCCCTTGGACCAGTCCGGATCGGGCAAAATGTAAAAAATGTACTCTACACCACAGCTGGGGAGAATGGTCCTACCTGGAGCCTCTGGCAGAAAGCTCCAGGGGAGACTCGAGGTCGACCCCTCGGCTTTTGGAGTCGGGGATATAGAGGATCTGAGGGCAGCTCTATCCCAACTGAGAAAGAGATACTGGCAGCCTATGAAGGGGTCCAAACTGCTTTGGAAGTGATTGGCACTGAAGCACAGCTCCTCCTGGCACCCCAGTTGCCCATATTGGGCTGGATGTTCAAAGGCAGGGTCTCCTCTACACATCATGCAACCAATGGTACGTGGAGTAAGTGGGCTGCATTAATTACACAACGAGCTTGAACAGGAAATCCCAGTCATGCAGAGGGCAAAGATTTTGGAATGTCACCAGAGGAGAAGGTGATGAGTGCTGAAGATGCCAATATTTTTAGTTGTTGCTAAGTAATGTTTACTCCGACCAAGGACTTTCTGAGTCTCATGCTCTGCCAGGAGGAGGGGAAGCCAGGAGGAAGCAGAGACAGGATACCTGATGCAAACTAGCCAAAGAGGTATTCTATACCACAGCACGTCATGGCCAGTATATAATCTGGGGAGCACTTTCTTGGAAGGGCTAGATCACTGCTTGGGTCGGGCTAGGTATCGGTCTGTGAGTGGTGAGCAGTTGTATTCTCTTCCTGAGTTATTTCCCTTATCATTATTATTCTTGGTGATAGCAGTAGTGGGTTTGTGTTATGCCTTAGTTAATGGACTGTTCTTATCTCAACCCGTGGGAGTTGCGTTCTTTTGATTCTCCTTCCCATCCCTCCGGGATGGGGGGAGGGGGTGGGGGGGAGTGAGCGAGCAGCTGTGTGGTTCTGGGTTGCCAACTGGCCTTAAACCATGACAATTTCCCGTCCTAGAAGGCATTTTTATTAGCTCGAAGTCAGTACCTAATGTGATTTGATTAAATTATTCTCCATAGGAAAAGACATTACTGATGTCATTAGAATATAATTTAAGGCATAGTACATTGCTAAAATTATACCTGTTATTAGAAGTACCTCAGTTTCAGCAACATCATGTACACAAAGTTTTGTTTTAATACTGTGCAAGAGAGGCCTGAATTTCCCCTGGGAAGAATTTTGACTTTTAGAATCATAGAATAGTTAGGGTTGGAAGGGACCTTAAGATCATCTAGTTCCAACCCCCTGCCATGGGCAGGGACACCTCACACTAAACCATGCCACCTAAGGCTTTGTCCAGCCTGGCCTTGAACACCACCAGGGAGGGAGCATTCACAACACTCTTGGGCAACTCATTCCAGCGCCTCACCACTCTCACAGTAAAGAACTTCCTTCTTATATACAATCTAAACTTCCCCTGTTTAAGTTTTAACCCATTCCCCTTGTCCTACCACACAGCTTGGTGTCATATATATATTTTACTATAGTTTGTTAGGGAAATCTGTAAATATTATGCTTTAGTGCTTTATATTACACTTTTATAAAATGTTATGCTAGAATGCATTTAAAGGCAATATTAATTCACAGCTCATTGGGTTGATCAGTGTTTTTTCATGGGTCATTGCAAGTGAGGACATTTACATCTTGTGTGATCTTTAAGTACATATGATGCATTTAATATATATTTACAGCAACTATTAGATTTAAAAGAATTGTAGCAATGAAATTTTACAAATTTTAATTTAGCTAAAACAAATTTTTAAATAACTGCTCTACAGATCCAGTTTGCATAAATATCACCAAAGCCTCACTGATAAGATGGTCAATTGCTGTGGTGAGTAGCTTGAGAGAGGATGCCTTCAACACCGGAGCGGGGAGGAGATCAGCGTCCAGGAGCCTCAACTCAGAGCGGCCAGAGTCACTGAGGGAGCCTCAGGTGCTCAACAGGACTTGCCCAGAAGCGGGCAGCTCAGCTGACGCAAGCAGCTGACTCACAGGGGGCGGAGCCACGAGGAGCGGCACCAGCTCTGACTGGTTAAAAACCTGCCCCTGGGAGTGCGAGCGACCAGGAGCGCGGTGAACAGGTCAAGTTAAAGCAGTTTGCGTGGGCAGGCAAGCGGCATGGTGAGTACTCACCTGATGACCAGGTCCCGGTCTGGGAGCTCTGCTCTGGCTGCCCCAGAGGTGGCCAACATAGGCACCCAGACAGAGCCAATGAGAAGGGAGGCTGCAGTGCAATGCTCAGAGTGTAGAGAGTGCCTGCACTGGTCTTGTGAGGGAATGGTGCCCAACGGGCAGGGCTGCACTCGGTGCTCCCTGGTGGAGGTCCTCCTGCAGCAGGTGGCTGAGCTGCAGGATGCTGTTAATAGGCTGCAAGATGTCAGGGAAGCTGAGAGGAAGCAGGACTGCTTGCTCCAGGCCCAAACTGTGCAGGGGCCTCAAGTGCCCCCTGAAGCTCATGGGGGAGTGGAGGAGGCTGTGAACACAGGAAGCTGGGAAATAGTGACAACAAAAAACAACAAAAAAAGAGGAAGAGGACATTTAAAAGAAAGGGGCTTCCTCCTAAATCTGTTGTTCCCACCCAGAACCGCTTTGCTGTCCTGCAGGGGGCTAAGAAGGAAGGGCACTTGCACCAGAAACAATCGGCTGGTGCACTGGTAAAAGAAGATCACTGCTGGTGCTGCCAGGAAAAAGAGGCGGGTTGCAGTGGTAGGGGACTCAAATTTGAAAGGGACAGAAGCACTCATCTGTTGGCCTGACCCAGTCTCAAGGGAGGTGTGTTGCCTACCTGGAGCACGGATCAGGGATGTTGCAGAGACGCTGCCTGCTCTAGTGAGTCCCATGGGCTATTACCCACTTCTGGTGATCCATGTGGGTGCTAGTGATGTTGATAGCAGTAGGCTGGAGAACATAAAGAAGGACTACAGAGCCCTGGGAGAGGTGGTTAGGGGCTCTGGAGCTCAGACTGCCTTTTCATCAATTCTCCAGGATATGGGGGAGGACCTTAAAAAAGCTAGGAGGAATGGCCAGGTTAATAAATGGTTAAAAGGATGGTGTCATAGTCAGCAATTTGGGTGTCTTGAACACAGGGCCCAAGTTAGTAGGCCAGGTCTACTGGGAGCTGGTGGAGCTGATCTGGCAAAGAAGAGGAAGAGTGGGTTTGGCAGGAGGCTTGCCAGGCTGGTCAAGGATGCTTTAAACTAGATGTGTTGAGGGAGGGGGACATTGTTTCATCCCAACACACCCAGTCAGTTGCCAGCACCTACAATAAATGCTTGGAGCAATGCAGAGATATTCCAGCCGCTCCAGCCAATGAGCCGGCTTCATTTGGAGCTCGGCTCAGATGCCTCTATACAAATGCCCGTAGCATGGGAAACAAACAAGAGGAATTAGAGATGTGTGCACGTCTACGGGGGTATGATCTAGTAGGCATCACAGAAACATGGTGGGATGGCTCCTACGACTGGAGTGTTGGAATGGAAGGTTACAGGCTCTTTAGAAAAGACAGGCCGGGTAGGCGGGGAGGGAGTGTTGCTATTTATGTTAGGGATAGGCTGGAGATTATGGAACTCTGTCTGGGGATGGCTGAGCAGTCAATAGAGAGTTTGTGTGTCAGGGTTAAAGGGAGAACAGCAATGGGGGACATTACTGTGGGGATCTGTTACAGACCGCCTGATCAAAAGGAATCTGAGGATGAAGCGCTCTATAGGCAGATAGGAACAGCCTCATGCTCACAGGCCCTTGTTCTCATGGGAGACTTCAACCACCCTGACATCTGTTGGAGTGAAGGTACGGCCTGGCACAAGCAATTAAGGAGGTTCCTCGATTGTGTGGAAGACAACTTCCTTCTGCAAGTAATAGAGGAGCCGACAAGGAGAGGTGCCATGCTTGACCTCATGCTCACCAACAGGGAAGGGCTGGTTAGAAATGTGATGCTCCGGGGCAGCCTTGGTTGCAGTGACCACGAGACGGTCAAATTTGAGATCCTCAGGACAGTGAGAAGAGCGTGCAGCAAGCTCACTGCCCTGGACTTCAAGAGAGCAGACTTTGGCCTCTTCAGGAACCTGCTTAGTAAGGTTCCATAGGATACAGCCCTAGAGGGCAGGGGGGTCCAAGACTGTTGGTTGTTATTCAAGGATCACCTGCTGCAAGCTCAGGAGTGTTGCATCCCAGCTAGAAGGAAATGCAGCAGGAGGCCCAGGAGACCTCCTTGGATGGATAAGGAGCTGCTCAGGAAACTTCAAAGGAAAAAAGAGGCTTATAGAAGGTGGAAGCAAGGACAGGTGGCCTGGGAATAATAGAGGGATGTAGTCTGGGAAGCTAGGGACCAGGTTAGGAAAGCTAAGGCTCAGATAGAATTGAACTTGGCTAGGGATGTTAAGGATAGCAGGAAGGGATTCTATAGGTACGTAGAGAGTAAAAGACAGACTAGGGACAACATAGGCCCCCTCCGGAAGCTATCAGGAGAACTGGCTACCCGGGATTTGGAGAAGGCCGAGGTTCTTAATGACTTCTTTGCCTCGGTCTTCACTGGCAAAGGCTCTGACCACACCACCCAAGTCTTGGAAGGCAGACACAAGGACTGTAAGAGTGAAGACCTTGGGCCCACTGTAGGAGAGGATCTGGTTCGAGACCATCTTAAAAACCTAAACATGCACAAGTCCATGGGACCTGACAAAATCCATCTGTGGGTCCTGAAGGAGGTGGCAAATGAAGTTGCTAAGCCACTGGCCATCATATTTGAAAAATCATGGCAGTCAGGTGAAGTTCCCGACGACTGGAAAAAGGGAACTCTAACCCCTATTTTCAAGAAGGTGAAAATGGATGACCCAGGGAATTACAGACCAGTCAGCCTCACCTCTGTGCCTGGAAAATCTTGGAGCAGATTCTCCTGGAAGACATGCTAAGGCACATGAAAAACAAGGAGGTGGTTGGTGACAGCCAGCATGGCTTCACTAAGGGGAAATCAGTCAGTCAGCTGATCGGAGCTAGCACAGCTAGAGCCGGAGCCGGCACGCTTCAGAGACCACGAGGGTCAGAAGAGATTAGGAAAAGCAGAGGGGACAGCGCAGACACATCGCGATTCCCGACATCCCCCGATCCCCGAAGCCCCAGCAGCCCTTGCGAGAGAGCGGCTGACGTGGCAGGGGGCGTTCCCGCAGTAACGGCGACCGCACCCCTGCCCCTTGCCTTGAAAGAGCCTTTGGGAGGGCAGCGACCGGTCGCTGCCCACCAGGTGCAGGGAGGAACAAGCAGGTCGTGTTGTGGACTCTGTTGCTGGTGTCCCAGACTGCTGACCAATATGGTCACCTCCAGAAGGAGAGCTTGCAGTAAGGAGACTGTAGCAACTCAGACAGAGACCCTGCCCCAAACCGTGGCTGTTCAGGTCTCTGGCTGCAGGGAGTGCCAGAGCCTGCTGCTGCCGAGGGAGGGAGGCCAACATTCCACCTGTGTGAGGTGTGAGCAGGTAGAAGATCTGCTTAGATTGGTGGCAGAACTTAAGGAGGAGGTCGAGACGCTGAGGACCATCAGGGACTGTGAAAGGGAGATCGACTGGTGGAATAACTCCCTGGCGTGCCAGTTGGAACGGTTCCAGGGAGATACCCCCCACAAGGGGATGGACCCCCTGTCCTCTCAGACAGAGGGGGATGACCCGAGACAGCCCCTGCTCTGTAGCTGTCGCGCAGAGGTAAGGGACCAAAAAGACGATGAGGGCTGGAAGCGAGTTCCAGTTCGGAACCGTGGGCAACCTTCCTCCCTTCCTGCCCTGCTTCCCCAGGTGCCCCTCAGTAATAGGTTTGAGGCCCTGGATCTTGATGGAGAGGTAAGTGAGGATGTGGTGCAAGGCCAGACTACAAGGTCACATAGGAAAAGGCGGTCGACTTCACGCCTCAAGACTGCCTCTGACAAGAAAGAAAGAAAAATCATTGTCGTAGGCGATTCCCTTCTGAGAGGAACAGAGGGCCCGATATGCAGAGTTGACCCTCATCATAGGGAAGTGTGTAGTCTGCCTGAAGCCCGGATCAGGGATATCACCAGGGCGCTCCCCAGCCTGGTGCACCCGACAGACTACTACCCGCTGCTGGTCTTCCAGACAGGTGGGGGGGAAGCTGCTTCCCGCAGTCTGAGGGGGATGAAGAAAGACTACAGGGCCTTGGGGCGGATGGTGAAAGAGTCTGGGGCTCAAGTGATCTTCTCCTCAGTTCTTCCATCTTCCGGTGATGATGTAGGACTGAATGGGAAAATTCAGTCTGTAAACAATTGGCTACGAGACTGGTGCTGCAAGCAGGGCTTTGGGTTCTTTGATAACAGCTGGTTTTATAAGGCTCCAGTCCGGATGATGGCACGTGGGAAAGGTTTAACTCACCGAGGCAAAAAGATGCTGGGGCATGAATTAGCAGGGCTCATTTGGAGAGCTTTAAACTAGATTCGAAGGGGGATGGGGTTGTAACTGGGCTTGCCCCAGTGGGGCAGCACTCTAGGATTGATGAAGACTGGGAGGCCTCCTATAATCCTAGGGTGAAATTGGTGAGCTCAGCTCCCTCCTTGAAATGCCTGTACACCAATGCGTGCAGCATGGGAAATAAGCAGGAGGAGTTGGAGACCTGTGTTAAGTCAGGAGATTATGATCTGGTGGCAATTACAGAGACGTGGTGGGACAGCTCACATGACTGGAATATACTCATGGAGGGCTATGTCCTTTTCAGGAAAGACAGGCCAGCCAGGCGGGGTGGTGGGGTTGCTCTTTATGTGCGAGAGCAGCTGCAATGTACTGAGCTCTGTCCAGGAACAGGGGATGAGCGAGTTGAGAGTCTGTGGGTGAGAATTAAGGGGCAGGCTGGCAGGGGCGATACTGTTGTGGGTGTCTGTTACAGGCCACCAGATCAGGGTGAGGAAGTTGACGAGGCCTTCTACAAGCAGCTGAGAGCGGCCTCACAGTCACAGGACGCGGTCGTCGTGGGGGATTTTAATTTCCCTGATGTTTGCTGGAAGGACTACGCAGCAACCCAGCCACAGTCCAGGAGGTTCCTCCAGTGTATGGATGATAACTTCCTCATCCAAATGGTGGATCAGCCAACCAGGAGAGGAGCGCTGCTGGATCTCATCCTCACTAACAAGGAGGGTCTGGTGGAAGCAGTAAAGGTTGAGGGCTGCCTTGGTTGCAGCGACCACGAGATGGTGGAATTCAGGATCTTGTGTGGTAGGACCAGTAGAATAGCAAGTAGAATTGCAACCCTGGACTTTAGCAGGGCAAACTTTGGCCTTTTCAAGCAATTGCTAGGGGAAGTCCCATGGGCAAGGCTGCTTGAAGGTAAAGGGGCCCAAGATAGTTGGTTGACATTCAAGAATTGCTTATTCCAAGCTCAAGAGCTGAGCATCCCGACATGTAGGAAGTCAAGGAAGAGGGCCAGGAAACCTGCGTGGCTGAATAAGGAACTGCTGGGTATGCTCAAGTGGAAGAGGAGAGTTTATAGGTCATGGAAGGAGGGGCTGGCCACTCGGGAGGAATATAAGGCTGCTGCTAGAGGACGTAGGAAGGCAGCTAGTATGGCTAAGGCCTCCTTAGAATTAAATCTGGCCAGAGGGGTCAAGGACAACAGAAAGAGCTTTTTCAAATACTTGGCTGATAAAACTAACACCAGAGGCAAGGTTGGCCTTGAATGGGATGGGTGCCCTGGTGACAGAAGATACTGAGATGGCAGAGTTATTGAATGCCGCCTTTGTCTCAGTCTATTCTGCCGGAGGCAGTCCTGAAGAGCCCTGTACTCCTGAGACCTCAGATGAAGTCAGGTCACTGGAGCAGTTTGCCTTAGTCCATGAGGAATGGGTTAGGGACCAGTTGAGCAATCTGGACATCCATAAATCCATGGGTCCAGATGGGATGCACCCGCGGGTGCTGAGGGAACTGGCGGAAGTCATTGCTAGACCACTCTCCATCATCTTTACCAAGTCTTGGGAAACGGGAGAGGTGCCTGAGGACTGGAGGAAAGCAAATGTCACTCCAGTCTTCAAGAAGGGCAAGAAGGAGGACCCGGGTAACTATAGACCGGTCAGCCTCACCTCCATCCCTGGGAAAGTGATGGAACACCTTATCCTTGATGCCATCTTAAGGCATGTCAAGGATAAGAGGGTTATGAGGGGCAGTCAACATGGCTTTACCAAGGGGAAGTCATGCTTGACCAACCTCATAGCCTTTTATGAGGAAATAACAGGGTGGATGGATGATGGCAGAGCGGTGGATGTGGTCTACCTTGACTTCAGCAAAGCATTTGACACAGTCTCCCACAACATCCTCATAGCTAAATTGAGGAAGAGTGGCCTGGATGATCAGGTAGTGAGATGGACTGCAAACTGGCTGAAGGACAGAAGCCAGAGAGTTGTAGTCTATGGGGCGGAGTCCAGTTGGAGGCCTGTATCTAGTGGAGTGCCTCAAGGGTCAGTATTGGGACCAGTATTATTTAATATATTCATCAATGATTTAGATGAGGGAATTGAGTGTACTGTCAGCAAGTTTGCTGATGACACTAAGCTGGGAGGAGTGGCTGACATGCCAGAAGGCTGTGCTGCCATCCAGCGAGACCTGGACAGGCTGGAGAGTTGGGCAGGGAGAAACTTGATGAAATATAACAAGGGAAAGTGTAGAGTCCTGCATCTGGGCAGGGACAACCCCAGGTTCCAATATAGGTTGGGGAACGACCTGTTAGAGAGCAGTGTAGGGGAGAGGGACCTGGGGGTCCTAGTGGATGGCAGGATGACCATGAGCCAACACTGTGCCCTTGTGGCCAAGAAGGCCAATGGCATCCTGGGGTGTATTAGAAGGGGGGTGGTCAGTAGGTCGAGAGAGGTCCTCCTTCCCCTCTACTCTGCCCTGGTGAGACCGCATCTGGAATATTGTGTCCAGTTCTGGGCCCCTCAGTTCAAGAAGGACAGGGACCTGCTGGAGAGAGTCCAGCGCAGGGCAACTAAGATGATTAAGGGAGTGGAGCATCTCCCTTATGAGGAAAGGCTGAGGGAGCTGGGTCTCTATAGTTTGGAGAAGAGGAGACTGCGGGGGGACCTTATTAGTGTATATAAATATATAAAGGGGGAGTGTCATGAGGATGGAGCCAGGCTCTTCTCAATGGCTAACAATGATAAGACAAGGGGTAATGGGTATAAACTGGAACACAAGAGGTTCCACTTAAACTTGAGAAGAAACTTCTTCTCAGTGAGGGTGACAGAACACTGGAACAGGCTGCCCAGGGAGGTTGTGGAGTCTCCTTCTCTGGAGACATTCAAAACCCGCCTGGACACATTCCTGTGTAACCTTATCTAGGTGTTCCTGCTCTGGCAGGGGGATTGGACTAGATGATCTTTTGAGGTCCCTTCCAATCTCTAACATACTGTGATACTGTGATACTGTGAAATCCTGCATCACCAATTTGGTGGCCTTCTACAATGGGGCTACGAAACTGATGGACAGGGGCAGAGCAGTTGACGTCATCTACCTGGAGTTGTGCAAAACGTTCGACACTGTCCCCACATGACATCCTTGCCTCTAAATTGGAGAGACATCAATTTGATGGGTGGACCACTCTGTGGATAAAGAACTGGCTGGATGGCCGCACACAAAGAGTTGTGGTCAATGGCTCGATGTCTGGCTGGAGACTGGTAATGAGTGGTGTTCCTCAGAGATCGGTGTTGGGACCGGTCTTGTTCAACATCTTTGTCAGTGACATGGACAATGGGATTTAGTGTGCCCTCAGCAAGTTTGCTGATGACACCAAACTGTGTGGTTCGGTTGACACTATGGAGGGAAGGGATGTCATCCAGAGGGACCTCAACACACTTGTGAGGTGGGCTGATGCCAACCTTATGAAGTTTAACCATGCCAAGTGCAAGGTCCTATACCTGGGTCGGAGCAATCCGAGGCACAGCTACAGTTGGGCAAAGAAGAGATTCAGATCAGCCCTGTGGAGAAGGACTTGGGGGTATTGGTCGATGAGAAAATGAACATGAGCCGGCAGTGTGCGCTTGCATCCCAGAAAGCCAACCGTATCCTGGGCTGCATCAAGAGGAGAGTGACCAGCAGGTTGAAAGATGTGATCCTGCCTCTCTACTCTGCTCTCGTGAGACCTCACTTGGAGTATTGTGTGCAGTTCTGATGTCTCTGACATTTTGCCTGGAGCAGCAAAAAAACGGGAAGTGGAGTGTTGTGAGCCCTGGCAACACTCCCCTTTGTGCGACAGGGCAGGGGACAGGGGGGTTCCCCACAACGAGCGACAACAACCCTCAAAGCCTACCCTGGGGGAATCCTCCCTACTAACGACATTGTCTTTATCCTTGGCTACCAAGCTGGAGTGTTCAGTTTGTTTTTGATTTTCTGGAGAAAAAACCCAACAAAAAAAACACAGCAATTTAATGTACCCTTATAGTCTTTTGAACACGTTATATGAGTACCGTGGGGGACTGTGGACTTGGGACCCCATATACAACTCATTTGATAGTCTGTCTGTGATCCACATGTACTAGAAGTTGGCAAATATATATCCATGTATATCCATGTTTCTACCAGCCCTTGGAGACTTTTTATGGATATTGCTGATCACTTCTTCAGATGTAGGCTGGCCACCTGCATCGGAATGAGTGTGCATTTTGGTCAGTGTAACAGGCCAAGGCTCATGCGATGTGGGAGAGGCAGAGCCTCTGCGGGGATGCCCTCTAAAGTTGAGCCTGCCACCTCACACTGCGATGATGCTGCTTGGAGCTGATTTTTGATTGCCTTCGCAGGGTCCTTATGTCACGTTCCGTATGAGGGACCGTGTAGTGGGAATAATGATTGTCTAGGTTTTGTGTTTCAAATATTGTAATTGTATGGAGCGTGTTTGTGGGATCCCTTGCGTGTGTGTGGATGTGTGTGTGTGTGTGTGTGCTGAGGGCGGACAGTGTTCTGTATATTTTTTGTTGTTGGGTCTGTGTAAAAGTTTTAATGGGTAGCAGATTAACATTTTGGACAAGAAAGGGTTAATGCAAACTGTTGTTGCTGGCAGGTATTTATGGCTGCTGCTAAGCAGGCAGGCAGCTCTAGTTTCACATTCCTTTCCCATCAGAATGCCTTTGAATCACTTTAACGGGCCTCCTTCTCAGGAGCTGATAGCGTGGGAGAGGGGGTATGTTTGTGTTCTCCTACCTACAGGTCCATGGCAGCTGCCTGCAAAGTTTGCCAGGCCTTGGCATGAACTGGACAGACAAGTGGAGGAACCCGATACCTCAGCTACAGGAGCTGACAGTGAATACCCCGAGCAGAATGAGATAGAGGAGGAGAAAAATAAATGATTACAGGACATCACTTGGGGGCAACTGAAAAGTAACAACTTGAATATGTGTGCTTGTAACATAGCTATTATTAGAGGCTGTGATTTTGTGTATAAACCCACCTGTATTTACTAGCCAGTTGCTAATGAGAAACTATACCTTGTATTGTGTGGACTTGTTACTTGTAAAAGATGTTGGAGCATGCAAATTTGCAGCAGCTGCTAGAAAATGCTAAGACAAAAGCTAGAAAGATTCTAATACAATGGTAGTGTTATAAAGCAGGTAATGGAACAAATTAAGAGGGTAGGAGAACTCCACTGGTAAGAAAATTCTTTGGCTGGTTTCTCACTGCCATCAGCATTTTCAACATGCTGTTGTAACCTGTAATAGTTACTCTGGTAATGTAAATCTGTGTATGCTTTGCCACAGTAGCAACTTGTTACTGGATGAAACAGGTGAAACTCTGCATTGACAACGAGGTACAAGAACTGAGGTTGACCAAATGCCTGCTGCCACAGTCAAGGGCAAGACTGGGTTGGCCTCTGTGTTTGTCACCAAGAAGAATCTTTAGCTCCACTGTTGGCTGCAACCCAGCAGGCGTGGAGCGGTGGGGACACATGCCATGCCAGACCTTGATGTGAGGGGATGGCCTCCCCTGTTATCAGAGAGACATCCAGGAGAAAAAGGGCAAACCTAGCAGCCTGTGATTGACATATGTTGAAGAAATATGGAAACACGCTAAGATCTTACACATGGTGTATGAGGATGGGCAAGCCTTTTGGCTGGACAATTTGTTAGGTGAATGGGGACTGACAGGTTGGCTGGTTGCTCTAGTAAAAGGTGGACTAATGGTGTTTATTGTCATTTTAACGATTTTGATTTTGTTGCTGTGTATTTTTAGTGTATCCAACGAATGATTATGAGTGCTACAAAGCGTGTTTGGCTTGTATAAAAAGAAAAAGGCGGAGATGTGGATGATTTTCTGGCAAAGAACGGCCATGTACCCAGATCAGCAAGTGCCTACGTGGAGTCAGACATGAACCAAGGGACAACAAAAGCTGAAGGAATCCCAGCAAGATAAGAAGGAACTGACAAATGCTACTATGCTTGCACTAAGTGGGCTCTTGACTGATGTTGATAGTGTTCATCATGCCACCTTACAAATAAGGCAGCAATCGACTTTTTATTGTTGGCACAAGGGAATGGTTGTGCTGAATTTGAGGGAATGTGCTGCATGAATTTGTCAGATCATTTGGAATCAATTTATAAGAGTATACAACAATTGAAAGAGGGGGTTAAACTGCTAATGAAAGATGATGGATGGAGTAACTATATTATGTGTGTTAGTTTTATTTGTATTAGTAGCAAGTTATATGTTGTGGTGTGTGATATCTATGGTTAAGAAAAATGTAACATCCGTCTGGTTTGCTCAAAAACAAAAAGAGGGAATTGTGGAGTGGCTAAGGGACGGTGGACATTTCATGACCAACCCAGAGGTCTTAGCCTTAGGAGATGGTGGTTATGAAGAATACAGCTGAACAATGGACATGTGAGCAATCCCAGCTGTTTGGTCTTAGCCAAACTCTGAGTTAAGTTGCAAGGCCTGAACTCAAGTTACCCAGGCTGCAAGGCCTAGCCTTAGGTTACTAAAGGACAGTTATGTGCAGTAGAATAAGGAACTTGGCATTTGCTCAAGGTTAACAAGATGTGGGAGCGGGATGGTGAGACTGCAAGTTATGTGAGAAAGGTAGCGAATGAATAATTTTAGCTAGCTTGTTATCTGCTTCAAAAATGTGTGGACTGCACTTCTGAGCCAATCACAATCTATATTGGTTATGTCTAGCCAATAGCAGTTCAATTTCTGGAAGCATATACAGTAGCTACTGTGCTACGACAGTGGTCTGCGGACCCCATTAGCCATTGAGGCTACGACGGAGTGTGCGCAAGTCCTTTTTCAGGCTTTGTCTGAGCGAGCTGCTGAAATTTGTCTAAAACACTGTAATAGTCATTCGCACATCCCTGGACTCCTAACTGAAGGTAACAATGGGGCAGACCGTGTTGCACAAGGTCTGCCAGTCCCTGACTGTTGCGCTCCAGTTTTTTTGCGCTATTTACATGTCACGGTTGATACCTGTAGCAGTGTCATCTTGGCTACGGCACAACGCAAGCAAGACACTAAGGCGGCCATTTTGCACTGGCACGAGGTCATGGCGCTTTTGGGAGTCCCTAGGCAGATCAAGACCGACAACGGCCCAGCATATTCAAGTCAACTGGTGGCTTTGTTTTTACAACAGTGGGGCATTGAACATAAGACCGGTTGTCCTCATAACAGCACTGGCCAAGCTATCGTCGAACGCGAGCACCGGACTCTGAAAGCTCGCCTCATGTGTTTTGAGGCAGGGGAGTCTGTACCCGGAGAAAATCCTGCAAGCCGTGTGCACCAACCTTTACTTTCTGCTCTGACTAGTTTAAATCAATTCTTGTGTGGGTCAAGTGAACAATCCCCGATGAGCTTGCACCTTGTCCCATCTCTAGACAAACCCCCGTATGCACAGGTATGGGTGAAAGATCCGGAAAAGGGTAAGATAGGTCCATTTGCCCTACGTGCTCACAGGCGGGGCTATGCCTGTGTAGAGGGTGAGACTGGGCTACGCTGGGTACTGGCAAAATGGTTATTACCGTATTTGTAGCTGTGTCTGTAAGTTTGTATTTGAGCTATATTTTACGGGTGGTGATTGGCGCTTGGCTGTATCTGGAAGAGAGTGATGGAAAGAGGTGTGAAATGACATCCCTGGCCCTTATGTGTCCAGATGACTTCACTCACGGATCCAGTCATGACGTGCCTTACGAACTTTGTAGCCGGCTGTTGAATACGACATCACTCAGGCCGGAAACACCCGCGTCTAGGTCCCTTTAGGCTGATGCTCTGTGTTTATTAGTATTAGGATGTTTGTTTCCTTCTTGTTTGATTATGTAATACGCACCATGTTTGGATACTTAGTGGCACAAACCTTTCTTACTTGGTTAATTAGAGTTATGTAATATGCACCGTGTGTGAATACTTAGTGGCACAAACCTTTCTTACTTGGTTCATAAGAGTTATAAGTTGTTATCTGGAATAGCTGTTAAAACCCTGAGTTTTCTAGTCTTGAGGCGGGGGAGATGTAGGGATTGGTGCATGGACGGGAGTTTGCCAGGAGGGACAGGAACTAGCTGACTCTGGGGAGGTGCTTGGGCAGCAGATATAAGGATTGTAACTGCGCAATAAATCGTTGTTGACCCGCATCCCGTGAATGCTCTATGTCTTGACCCTAGTTCGGAGGGAACTAGTGCTTCCGTCCCTCACCACACGAGTAGCGAGAAACTACAGAAGCCACCAAGCACATTCTACAGCTTTCTTTCTCCCTCTTTGTATAACATTAATTCCATGAGTATGATTATTTCATTACAGATTTTCTTCTGCAAATGAAAAGCTGCCAAGAAATATAAGTAAGCAATACCAAAGATTGTCTGCCATTTTCAAACTAAAATTGTGATTTTAAAAGTGTTCAGCTATGTTATAGAAGAATATGTGTCCTGAAAACTGTCTTGTTCAATATATTTGTGAATGATCTGGAGAAGGCGATGGAGTGCTTGCTTATAAAGTTTGCTGATTACTTTGGGGTGGGTATCAGTAAATATATGCAAGGTTAGGGCTGCTACCCAGAAGCACACAGAGCGTATGTGGGGGGATGGCCCACAGGAACATGATAACACTCAGCAAAGCACAAGCAGAGAGACTATATGAGCTCTTGGTTTGATCAAAGGGTAGCGTTTCTGGATTGTTTCTGTGGTCCCTCTACAGCGAGGACAGACATCTGATTGAGTACTGTGAAGCTTAAAAACAAGCCTCCAATTATGAATACTTAAAGTCATGCACAAACCATGATTCAGTTCGAAACTATGAATTTGATTCTGCAGACACTTACATACTGCAGACACTTGCATCCACCTGAATAATCACAATATCCATTGGTATAACTAGCCAATCATTGCTACTTCCCCACTTGTTTGAAGAGAGCTACTAGGGATTTAGGACTTAAAAGGCAAGATTTTTCAAATAGCCATGAAGGATGCACTTGCATTTTCAGGATTTCAAATCTTATACAAGAATTAGATAGCTGTTATAAAACTGGGTTCTTTCTTTCTCCACCCCCTCTTTCTCCTCCCTTTTCCTCCCCCCCCCCCCCCCTTTATAACTCTCTTATTTTCCTTTCCCCAACTAATTTTTTTTTCAGCTATAAACTTCTTGTTGGTACATCATAGGTGGGGTTATTCTTAAAGAATTTTACAAATATTTATTTTATTTTATCAGATGATCTTTCATATTATTGCATGTAAATCAAATGTGGGAAAAAACCCACAAATCACCAGAACATTGCCAATTGCAAAAATCCCTGCTTTAATTTTGTTGGTAATCTGTTTTTCTATTAACTTTATTCATATTTCCAAGCCTTTACAGGGTCAAGGCTTAACAAAGGGTAGCTAATAACTTTATTACATATTGGGAAGATGGAATGACAAAAATATTAAAGAATGAAAAACTAGCTGCTTATAAACCTAAACTCAGATCCTGGAGCATGATGGGGGGGGGTGTGTTTGTGAGTTTTCTGCCCTTTCTAGTGGTCTGTTTTGTTTATTTTTTAATTTTTTATTTCAATGCCTTCTCTTTTTTTATTGTCTGGTTTCCTATTTAGAAGTAAAATGTGTAAACATCATTCATATGAACAGCCTTATTGAGAGCAAGGCAGAGATTAGTGATGCATATAATTACTCATGTACAATTGCAGTATCATAGTATTCAATTAGAAAAATCACAGGAGTGAGATATACTCTTACAAGTTTTATAAAACAGCTGGCAGCTTTTTTTACAAGCAACATAGTAAATTAATTAAATCAATATTAAATAATTTCTCAAATAGTGTGTAGCACATTAAAGAGCAATAATTCTGAATTTTTAACTGTTATTCAGAGTGTCTTTCAATGTCATTAATTTATTTGCTTTTCAGAAGTCAGTTTTTGTGCTTTTTTCATCTGTAAGGAAGTGCTCTGAAATACGGAAGAAAACATAACAGTATCATTGACTCAAATAAAGCACAGAAAATTCTTTTTTCTTTACAAAAGGAAAGAAAAAGCTGTTTCACTTTCTTGCTCTATAACAGAGGATGGACTAGTATGTTAAAAGTTCTTAAATCACAGAATCCTTGAACCATAGAATAATTTAGGTTGGATAAGACCTTTAAGGTCATAGGGTTCAACCATTAACCTAAAACTGCAAAGTTCCCCACTAAGTAATGTCTCTAAATGCTGTATCTACATGTCTTTTAAATAACTCCAGGGATGTTGACTCAATCACTTCCCCGGTCAGCCTAATTCAGGTCTTGACAACCTTTTTGGTGAAGGAATTTTTCCTTATATCCAATCTACATCTCCTCTCGCACAACTTGAGGCCATTTCTTCTTGTCCTATCACTTGTTACTTGGAAGAAGAGACCAACTCCCAGCTTGCTAAAACCTCCTTTCAGGTATTTGTAGACAGCGATGTCTTCTCAGCCTTCTTTTCTCCAGACTGAACAACCCTGTTTCCCTCAGCTGTTCCTCTTAAGACTTGTGCTTTAGACCCTTCACCAGTTCCATTGCCCTTCTTTGAACACAGTCCAGCACCGCAATGGGACATATGAAAACATGAATTTTAAAATCAGTACCTGAATAGATCTTGTTGGGATTTCATTACAGAGAATCTCAGTTTAAAGTTTTGTATCTACCAATCTCATCACTCCCTTCCTGACTAACAGATTAAGGCTTATATTCTGATTTTTTGATATTTCTGCTCCTCAGCAGCTTGTCATAAGCCATGTGCCTCATTTCTTTCAGGCACTCTCAGCAATGCATAAAGCATGTCTAAGCAGTGAAGCCAATTACCTGAATTGTTCTGCCTCTTTTGGCACTCGAAAAAAAAAGACAACACCAGGTTTTGCTCTCATTTACAAAAATCAGTGCTTGAGAAAATGTAATTTCTCCACAGACAGGAGAAAGAAATTGCGTGTTGGTGTTCCGAACTGAAAACTTAGAAGCACTAACAAACATAAAGAGGGTATTGGGTAGAAAGAAAAACTGAGGGTGTGTTTTTATAGCAATGGAGGGCTGTGAAGATGGTGATTAGCAAAGGCACAGCCCCACACTCATAGGCAGCAACCAGGGCCCTGAGTTTAGCAACACACCAGGAGATCATGACTGCTTATTGTATCACTGGCAGAGGCAGGGGAGTGCATGGGCTCAGCAGGGTGAGATGCACAGTACTTGAGTAGTCACAGCACAGTGCTTTATGTGAATGCTGACATTTACTTCAGGTGATATAGTTACTATTTACTTTAAAGACCGCTAAGCTGCTTTTGCACAGTTTGGTCCTAAGGATCCTGTTACTATATCTCAGATGCAAACAATCTACAACATTGACACAGCCATGTCTCAAAAGCAAGATCAACCATCTTTCTCTTGAATATTATTCTTTTATAGTAGCAATTTATTCCTCTTGGAATGTTTCTAGAGTAATTACACAGACTATAATTCAGCCTTTTTATGGTGAATTTGCAAGACATCATTATAGGTTCTTGAAGAAGTTTCATTTATCACTGGTGTTCTTACAGAAACAATATCATAATTATTAATCTATCATGCATAAAGTCTAACATCCCAAAGAACATACAATATGTTTCTATTTTGTTGTATAGTTGCAACAGAATAACGAACATGAGTGTTTGTTTAATGATCCCAGCTCACAAACTTCTAAAGTCAATGTGCATTAGAGAAGAATTGATACGCATAGTAATGTCATCTAACATTTTTACTGTTTTATCCAAATTTATTTCCATCAAATTTAAAGTAAATATCTTAGCGACACCCCAGTATTCTTTTTACATGGTATGATTTTGTAAAAAAATTATCTATTTTGATTTTTAAATTGTTTTGTTATTTCAAAATCTCCAAATCTGAGCACCGATATTAAAAGGACTACAGAGAGTTGACCTTGGCTGGCTGCCAGCTGATCTCTCAACCCACCCACCCCAACAGGACAGGGGGAGGAAGTAGGATGAAAAAACTCATGGGTCAAGATAAAGGCGGGGATGTCACTTACCAGTTACCATCATAGGCAAATCAGATTTGACTTGGGGAACCTTAATTTAATTTATTGAAGATAAAAAATAAAGTAAGGTTTAATTAAGGAAGTTTTCTCAATTGCAAAATTCTGTATTCTACCTTGCAAGTGAGCAAGCAAATAGAAATAAAGATATATATTCTTTTTATAATATCCAATAATAATATGAGGTAGAGAAAGAAGTGTTGTTCAGGGTAAAATGTATTTGGAAATATTCACTAGAGCTGTACATTCTGGATGATCTCATATATCATACATAAATCTACACTGAACCATTTTTACTGTATCACATCCAAATGCATTGGAGTTTGTCAGTATATTCTCAGAAAATAAAAATCAGGAAATTCATAAATATTGATAATCTGAAGAGCAATATATATATCATTTTGGAATGTATGATGTTAGAGTTCATTCTTACTCTCACTGAATAAGTTAGTGGAGGGCATTTTTTGCCAGAGAGCTGATATATGCTCATGACAAAAAGGGAATTCTGCTGTTTCCATTTTTAGTCTTCTATGGAGATACTTGCCAGGGCCAAAGTAACATATGACATGAAGATCTAGGACATTCTTGGTAACTGGGCAGTACATGAATAATAACCATAGAATCATAGAATGGCTATAGTGGGAAGGGACCTTAAAGATCATCTAGTTCCAAACCTCCTAACACAGGCAGGGACACCTTTCACCAGACCAGGTTGGCCAAAACTGCATCTACCCTGGCCTTGAGCACTTCCAGGAATGGGGCATCCACAACTTCTCTGGGCAAACTATTCACTAGAGGGTCTCACTACCCTCATGGTGAAGTGTTTCTTTCCACTGTCTAATCTAAATCTCCTCTTTCAGTTTAAAGCAGTTCCCCCTTGTCCTATCACTCCATGCCCTTGTAAAAAGTCCCTCTTCAGATTTCCTGTAGGCCCCTTTTACATATTGGGAGACTTTTATAGGGTCTCTGCAAAACCTTCTCTTCTCCAGGCTAAAGCCCAACTCTCTCAGCCTGTCTTCATAGCAGAGGTACTGCAGACCTCAGATCATCTTTGTGGCCCTCTTCTGGACTCGCTCAAGCAGGTCCACGTACGTTTTGTGTTGGTGGCCCCAGATATTAATGCAGTACTCCAGGTGGAGTCTCACCAGAGCAGAGTAGAGGGGGACAGTCAACTCCCTTGACCTGCTGGCAATGCCCCTTTTGATGCAGCTCAGCATATGGGCTAATAATGCTGTAGGAACTGTTAACTGCTTTCAGTCACCCTGCTCTCTCAGCCATATGTGCCGCGGAATCTTTGTCCACCAGACTATAGTGCCATGTCTATTATCACGCTTCACTCAAATTAGCAAACCTATTATCAGCTGCATGAATTAGCTTAAGCTTAATAGAGCTATACTACTCCCAGTCCCCAAGCTAGCTCAACTGTTGTTAATGCAACCTGATATACTCTTAAGAGCAAAAATCCATTGAAAATCACTGGGACATTCATCAAAAATCCTGTACAGTTTTTAAAAATCCAACCTTATTTTC
The DNA here is from genome assembly GCF_963264785.1 of Psittacula echo. Taxonomy (NCBI): domain Eukaryota; kingdom Metazoa; phylum Chordata; class Aves; order Psittaciformes; family Psittacidae; genus Psittacula; species Psittacula echo. The sequence continues at coordinate 79,177,805 of NC_137738.1, forward strand.
TGTTTTTCTGATGTTCAAGATGACTGTAAGTAGCTTCTGATCTGTCCATATTTACCTGCAATATGTAGCCAAGAGTATTGTGGCCACCTTTTATGTAGAAAAATTTCGGCAGCATCAGTAAAATTCAATATGGAGAGCAAAAAAAGGTTTCCCTTATGAGCATACCAGGCCACAAGACAAGTAAGATTGAACACTGATAGGCATCAAACCACTCAAACAGAAAATATTTGCAATGCATTTCTTGCTGAGACAAGAATTGTTACCCTGATGCAATCAGTCATAATGCACCATCCTTCTATAGGAAGATAAACCTGAGCTAAGGATTACTTGGGCTTTAATTTTTTTATTCCTTATAATTTATTTTTTCCCTAACTCCTTGTTTGGGTTTTTTTTGGTTTTTTGACTTTGTTTTTTGTTTTTTTTTTTTTTTTTTGGTGTGTTTTTTTTTTTTTTTTTTTTTATTTTTTTTGTTAGAATGTGTATTTGAAATAATTCTGAGAGATGGGAGTTTTGTAAATTAATCCAAATATTGATATATTATTTCACAGTGAATTCCAATTTTGCTTTCAGTTTATAAACATGATAATTCATTTATCTGATAGGGATTTCTGGATGAAACTCTCCCTCGAGAACAGTCCTTGTGTTATAAAATGTTTGTGTGTTTTAATTAAACGCTACAGTCAAAATGTGTAGTTTAAAAACTTATTTTAACACATTATTATTTGTGATCCACAGCAGTTACTCAACATTCATCTGACATGTGTAATACAATAAATTTTATCCACACTGAAAAGAGTTTAAATGAGTAAGTAAAAACAAATAAACTGGAAATACAAGTCTTTTTCTTATTTACCTATGCAGTTTATCACTGAAGAAAATATCAGCATTCTATATATTCATCAAGCGTCACTGAAAAAATATATTTGTACTACTTTGGATAAATCAAAAATATTTTTAATATGTAGCTGATAATATTTAAAATTAATTATGAAGGCTAATAGTTTGTACTGAAGTTGTAGAACTCACAGTTTGTTTCAAGTGCCACATTCTGAGCAGACTAAGATTGCCGAATCCAGTGTCAGAGAGTAACAGTCTGTTTTTTTACTTAAAAGCATTATCTCTCCTCTCCTTTTTCTTCTATATTCTGTCTGCAGAACATTTTAGTAAATAACTCCTAGACGACACATGCCTAAATACAAAGTTCATATTGAATTATGGCCTGTTTAAGCTACTTCTAGGGCAAAGCCACTATTTATTGAGAAAGTGGAAGAATTGCTCTCTCAAAATTTACAGTTAAGGCTCAGAATGTATTATCTTCTCCAGTAACATCTTTGAGCTCTGAAAACGTGCTACCTTTCCTCGAGGAACAATGACCAATATGGTGCAATAATTGGTTTTTGTTTAGTAGTGACTTAAGAGTAACAGAATGGTCTTTTGTAGAGTACCGTAGCTGCAAGTGATTTAATGTTAAAATTAGTTTAGGTTTGAAGTACCCTTTCGTTTGTTTTTTTTTTTTTTTTTTTCTGGAAAATAGTTGACATTCCTTCTATTGCGAGAAACTTATTATGGTTTTTTTTTTAGAGGATAAAACATAATGAGATACTTCTTGAGTTAGGCATAACTACATGATCTGAAATAACTAAAAAAAAGTAGGAAAGACTACAACTCAAACATAAAAATAAGTATACCTCTTATAGAGATGATATTTCTGATACTTAAATATTTTTCAGACAAGCAAGCATTTTGTTGCTTCAACAAAAAAAGAATGGCTTAACTTTGATATCTAAATTCAAATTGTGGATCCTCACGACCACAGCCTGGTTGCTACCTATTCCTGAAATCTCCTGAGATAAACAGGCATCTTTTCATGTTCCAGTGTTAAACTTCCCTTGTGCCAAAACTTTTTATCTTGATATGCTACTAGGACTTCAGTCTTTACAGCATTAGACAGTCCGTGGTCTATTTTATATTTAATCTTTTCCAGTATACACAAGGCAGATATGATGTCCACTTTAAATAATATCTCACTTGCTGTACCTAAGTCAGGATATGATTTATTTAACTAAGTTAAACATAGTTCAGGTGAAATTTGATTTCCTCTAGTGTCTGAAGAGATTCAAGCCCTTATCTATCATCTGAGTATGACAGTGTGTCTCTCAAACACACTGTAAACTGTAGTTGAACAGAATTTCTGGAAACCCCACGACTTTGGAAATGCTGCAGAGGAAGAGGAATTTTTAAAGTAAGTTCTTTGAGTGCCACCAAAGTGTATCGCAAAACCAGCTCTGTGTTGTGGGCCTCTCAACAGTTCTAAGTAAAACATAATTAAGTAATTACTTTCAAGTACTAATTCAAATTAGTTCATTAAAAGTAATTAAAAAAACATCTCCAGGTGTTATATGTACCTGGGGGCAGTTTGCTTGAGTCCCTCAGTGGTTGCATTTTTTCAATCCTATATTTATTTCTAGGCGGGGATCCTGTAGGAGGCATTGTACTAGAAATGTATTTAACACAGGGAATCAACTTTTCTCTCTGACACCAAATGCTGGAATGTTGTGATGCAGAGAGTATTGATATCAATCTCTTATGCTTTTATTATTTTAAATGATATCAGGAAGTCTGCAAAAATTTACATTCTTCTCTGCTGAATACTGTATAAAAACGTAATTTAACTATAAAAAGGATAGAAATTGAATTTCTATGAGAATTAGCAGAATATTACACATGCAATTCTTTTGAAGTTTGCAATCTTTACTATTTAGATTTGGAAATTTTATTTTCTTTAACTTTTGGTTAAATCCATGGATATTTAAAGTGACAGTCTGATCTATGAGATATGCTTTCTGAAATAAAATATAAAGGGTTTAATTAAATGGGAAGCAATGGAGATTTAAATATCATGTAAACAGTCTTTTCAGGGAGTTTTGGATAGTATTCAGAGTAACCACAAATGAAACTCTCTACATACTTCAGCATTGAGTTTGAACTTGAGCTCACAGAGGAAATCTTCTAATACTTGAAGAACATTGACTTCTCTTCCTAAAATGAGTCATTGACAGTGGATTCAGTGAATTACAGAAAAAAAAAAAAAAAAAAAAAAAGAAGCACAAGGTGCTTTATTTGTTTCGGGGTTTCTTTTTAGATCTGTTATGGTTATTAATTATAAATTAGAGATAGAGATATGAAATGAAGGGTATGAATGTCTAAAAAGTTACACATAATTGAAAAAGCAAGAAATCCTTTAGGACTTCATCCTTCTTTAAAAAGCCTGTTTCTCATTTGGTTTTTGGAAAGCTGAATTCTTGGACTCACAGAACTGTTCTTTAAAATGCAAACTTGTGACTGTTCTTTTCAGTGCTGATTGACAAGATCTAATCTAATCTACATGGGAGTTGTTACTAGCAGGAATATTTTAATTATGGGTTTGTACCTGGTTAGGCGCATTTATATGAAATGAAGTTTAAAAATAAAATCTCAACTATCATGCATTTGCTGGCCTTGTTATTAATAAATTGAATTTCTAGCCATTCAAGTACAGTTCAAAAATTCTTTTGTCTTAAAATTTCCTCACAAGGTAATTTCTTAATTCTCTTTCTCTCCTTACTTCTTCATCCAGCCAAAAGCAGATGCACATACTTGAACGTGTGCAGGTGTTCGTACGAGGAATCTAGCCGCCTAATAAATAAAAGTAGAATATGGAATTATAAATGGAATATAATGCTTTCAATCTACCTCAAATGTCCTTAATCTTCAACAATCTTTATGCATACCTCAGCAATTTCTGCACAACATTGAACGGAAGTAAAACAGACTGCATATAAACAATGTTCCCTATCTTGCATAGTCATACAATGTGAATTTAAAATAAAATAGTACTGTATTCAGCTATAATTACTAGAATAATTTATCTATCTTAAACAGAAATATTAATTAAACTTAAATTAGGTGTATAAAATTAAATCATGTTTCTTGACAACAAATTTCAAGGCAACAAATCATTCTGAAAAGAAAATTAAAGAGAAAAAATTGAAACTAGATATGTATTTACAATAGAATTCAATATATTTTTACATTTAATTTATTTAGTTATTTAGTTACGCTGGTGAAACCAACGTAAGTAGCACATTTGAAGTCAGAGAGGGGGAAAGTTTTTAAAAGGTGAGAGATCTGGCTTTGCAGTGTCTCCTAAAAAAAGACTCATGCTTTAAAGCATTTTATCTATAATATTAATCATTGCTGTGTTTGTAGTATGGTGAAAGTAAGCCTTTGTCATCTTATTATTTTTTATCTTACAGAGGCATAAGAGGAAGCTTTGGCACAACGGGAGTGAAGTGCAAAAAGTTACAGCAGAAATCAGTTTTTGTTCTAAACAGTTTTGAAGAAAACTAGCACTGCATTCAGATGTTTTAGAGGAAAAAACTACAATGGGTTAAGGATATGCTTGCCCAAAATAGAAAACAATAGATGGAAAGCATTATTTCAGTTCGGAGGGGGGGAATAATGGGGAGATGTTGCTGGATATGGGAAAACAGACACGGTCAGCCAGTGATTTTTATGAGCTGCTTTTTTAAACTTCCCCATTCTGATTTCATGAAATGGAATATTCTCTTCTCTTGGGGTTGAAAGCATTTTAAATTTATTGATGTGCTGCCTTTAACTTTGCAGCCAAAACTAACATTGCTTTAACGGTAATGTATTTCTATTTAAAATAAATTTGCAGTAAAACGTTGGTTTTTGGACCTCTTATGTGCAATCCAGTCATTTTATAATTGTTTCTATAGGCAATATAGTCATAGACGAGTTGTCAGTATTTATGTTAAAGATAAGGATTCTAAGGATTTTTTCCATCAGATAAACAGTAGCCTGGAGAAAAAAGCAAGAGAAAGAAAACATATTTCTAAAAAAATCAAATAAAAATGGAAAGGTAAAATCCAGTACAAAGAGCCGAAAGGCATCTGCAGTTGACACTGTGAAATTAGCAAATGTTGGTCATACACATACGCCCACACACGCTTGCACATATATTAAAGTTTGTCTTGTCTTGCAATAGGAGAGCTTTGAAAGCAGAAATAGATGAAAATAGTAATGGAACAAAAATTGATTAAGCTATTTAAACAATAGTTCTTGAAATCTATTCAATTAATTTCTTCAGTAACACACTTGAGATTTGCCTTAAACCTGCCTGTATTGTTTTTTTCTGGATTTATTACAGTTCAGTCACATGGCTATTTATTTTTGATTTAAGTGATAGCCCAGTGTCAAATTAAGATATTAAGCAATGTTTCTAAAAAGGAAGCAAAGCCTAAGCTATCGACCCATTTTGTCAATGAAAACCTTTGCAGTCAGTTTAGCAAGCAGTGGAATTAAATGTATTCCCTGATACTTTGAAGGATTAAATTTAATTCTGATTACTTGATGTAGAAATAGACGTTTAGCTCACACACGATCTTCACAGGTTTTACTGAGTGCAAAATTTAGATAACAGTCACAATAAAAAAAAAAGTGACTTTGTAATTATAACTTTACATATTATAGGTCAGTGTTTTTTAACACAGAAACCCCACAGATGAACAATTATTTGGAGATTCTTGCATTACAGATGTACATCATAGACTCCTTTTTTCCTTCTCCTTTTTTCTATCTTCTGCAACTTCCAAAATTTCAAACAGCATATTCATATTTAAAATTATAGTGTTTCTAAAATGTTTCTACTGTCCTTTCTTTTATTTTCAGTCTTAATAAAATGAATATAAGATAGTTGCATGAGTTCAGAGTGTAATTCATCCTTGAGTTAATGAATAAAGGTTAGCTTCCATGTTCCAAGGGTGAAAAGAGAAAATGACATACTTAAAATTCATAAAGAATGAAAGAATCTAGCGTAGCTTGCCCAAAATACAAAGAAGCAGCGGTAACACAGGAGAATCAAATTAAATTACTATTCGTATTAGCAGAACGTACCATATCCTGACTGAAACTCCAGCAAAGAAGGAACATCTTCAACATAGTTAAGAAAGACAGTGGAATAAAATGTTACAGTTACCTAACCCAAAATACAAGTAAAGCAGTAGAAATATGCTATGTATACATTCATTTGTTACAGATCATAGAAGTAGGATATTCTGCTTGTCCTGGGTTCAGCAGCAGCAGTCAGTTTTTCTTCTTCTTAGTAGCTGGTGCAGTGCTGTGTTTTGACTTTCGACCTGGGAATAATACTGATAAAGCCGATGTTTTCAGTTGGGGGTCAGAATGTTTACCCTGACCAAGGACTTTGTGAGTCTCATGCTCTGCCAGGGAGGAGGAGAAGCCGGGAGGAAGCAGGGACAGGACACCGGACCCAAACTAGCCAAAGAGGTATTCCATACCACAGCACGTCATGCCCAGGAGGTAGAACTGAGAGTTCCCGGAAGGGCTGGATCATGGCAGGGTGGGGGTGAGGTACCGGTTGGTGAGCGGTTGTATTCTCTTGCTTCTTATTTCCTTTATCATTATTACTATTAGTGGTAGCAGTAGTGATTTGTGTTATACCTTAGTTATTAAACTGTTCTTATCTCAACCCATGGGAGTTGCATTCTTTCGATTCTCCTCCCCGTCCCTCCAGGAGCGGAGGGAAGAAAGGTGGGGGGGGAAGTGGACTTCGTGGTTCTGATTTACGGCCTGGGCTTAAACCACGACAGTTCTTTTTTTGGCACCCAACGTGGGGCTCGAAGGGTTGAGATAACAACAGATCTGACTGAGGCACAATGCTGATTTATTGGCTCTCAAAGTTGTTTCATTTGATATCACAGTTTCTGTATGTCGTAGCTTACTTAGAGCCGGTATTTGCTGTGTTAGTGTTTATCAAGTGTGGGCCTTGGGCTAAGGTTCTTGTCTCATTGTACTTTATGGTAATGGCTTGTAATACGGGGGGGCTCCGGCAGCAGGGCGGGATGGACATGGCCGTGGACTTGTACCTGGCCGTCCCGCTGCTCTTCACCATCCTGGCCCTCATCCTCTCCTCCGTCCTCGTGAGGCTGCGGGGAGCCGAGGGGGAGCGGCCCCGGGAGCCAGCGGCGGCCGAAGCGGCCCGGGAGAGGGGCCCCGGGGACCAAGCGGCAGCGAGAGCGGGGCCGGAGGCCGGGACGGAGGCGGCTGCCGAGCAGCGGGAGGAGGCGGCGGCGGAGCCGAGCCCCACAGCCGAGCCCAGCCCCGCGGTGGCCGAGAGCATCCCCCAGCAGCAGCCCAGCCAGCCCCGCGAGCCTGAGCCGCAGGAGGACGCAGGAGACCCCGCAGCACTTTCCAGCAAGGCAGAGGAGGAAGATCTGGACTCGGAAAAAGAGAAGCTGGTGGTGAGAGAGCCAGCAAGTACAGCAGCATCATTTGAGAGTTCTGAAGGTTTTGAATGGCCTCTGGGTACCCTTGGAACCTGCCTGCTGATTGTGATGGGGATCACCATGTTGGGACACACACAGAGTGTGTTTTACCCACGGCCATTTTGTCTGATCCCAAGAGTTAAGCAGAGTCAGGTTTGGGTCTTGTCTGGGTTTAGACAATACAGGGGGACCGAGAGGTTTTCCCCAAGGCTGGACAGTCATGAGTGTCACGGTGTGTGGGACAGTATGGGCGAGTATCTAATCCCCTGGGCCCCTCCAGTGCTTTGGAAGCGTCGGAGATGGAAGGCAGCTGTGTGGAGTCCCCCACTACAAGTTGCAGAGACTGCTGCAGGGGAGGGTGAATTATTTTGAGCCTGATGGGCCCGTGACACTTCAGGCCATCAGGGCAGAGATGCAACATAGAGATGGACTCATGATCGAGGGGTGGACTTTGCAATGGGCCTTTCCTGCTCTGAAAGACTGTTACGAGAGATGGAGCCCACCATCATGGACCGAATGGACTCAGCAGCTTTATAGAGATTGGTCCGTGCACTAAGATAACAGTGCACTGAAATGAGAGTGAGGGTATATGGATAATGTGGGATCTGAGCATGACGTGAATGGTATGGAATAAGGGGTGGATACTGTCCTGGGTTCAGCAGCAGCAGTCAGTTTTTCTTCTTCTTAGTAGCTGGTGCAGTGCTGTGTTTTGACTTTCGACCTGGGAATAATACTGATAAAGCCGATGTTTTCAGTTGGGGGTCAGAATGTTTACCCTGAGCAAGGACTTTGTGAGTCTCATGCTCTGCCAGGGAGGAGGAGAAGCCGGGAGGAAGCAGGGACAGGACACCGGACCCAAACTAGCCAAAGAGGTATTCCATACCACAGCACGTCATGCCCAGGAGGTAGAACTGAGAGTTCCCGGAAGGGCTGGATCATGGCAGGGTGGGGGTGAGGTACCGGTTGGTGAGCGGTTGTATTCTCTTGCTTGTTATTTCCTTTATCATTATTACTATTAGTGGTAGCAGTAGTGATTTGTGTTATACCTTAGTTATTAAACTGTTCTTATCTCAGCCCATGGGAGTTGCATTCTTTCAATTCTCCTCCCCGTCCCTCCAGGAGCGGAGGGAAGAAAGGTGGGGGGAGAAGTGGACTTCGTGGTTCTGATTTACGGCCTGGGCTTAAACCACAACACTGCTTTATGGAAATTCGGTTTACCACTTTTTTCTATGTAGTTTTCTTACCCTTGGGGTGAGAGAGGAAATAAGGAAGAAAATCCATCTTCTTATGAAACTACTCTCTCTGGAGACCACAGTGCCTTCAGTTGCCTTCTTTGAACTAGCATTAAAACCCCCCAAACCAGTATTTGAAGAAATTAACACCGTATTCCTCTAAGTTTTAAGACCAAAGCCTCTCTTCAGCATACGCAAAGCTAAGGCTTCATAATGGTAAAATGAATAGACATGAAATCTCATTCTTCAGTCTAGCAGAAGAGCACCACAAAAGAACATCACAGAATCACAGTATCACAGTATGTTAGAGATTGGAAGGGACCTCAAAAGATCATCTAGTCCAATCCCCCTGCCAGAGCAGGAACACCTAGATAAGGTTACACAGGAATGTGTCCAGGCGGGTTTTGAATGTCTCCAGAGAAGGAGACTCCACAACCTCCCTGGGCAGCCTGTTCCAGTGTTCTGTCACCCTCAGTGAGAAGAAGTTTCTTCTCAAGTTTAAGTGGAACCTCTTGTGTTCCAGTTTATACCCATTACCCCTTGTCTTATCATTGTTAGCCATTGAGAAGAGCCTGGCTCCATCCTCATGACACTCCCCCTTTATATATTTATATACACTAATAAGGTCCCCCCGCAGTCTCCTCTTCTCCAAACTATAGAGACCCAGCTCCCTCAGCCTTTCCTCATAAGGGAGATGCTCCACTCCCTTAATCATCTTAGTTGCCCTGCGCTGGACTCTCTCCAGCAGGTCCCTGTCCTTCTTGAACTGAGGGGCCCAGAACTGGACACAATATTCCAGATGCGGTCTCACCAGGGCAGAGTAGAGGGGAAGGAGGACCTCTCTCGACCTACTGACCACCCCCCTTCTAATACACCCCAGGATGCCATTGGCCTTCTTGGCCACAAGGGCACAGTGCTGGCTCATGGTCATCCTGCCATCCACTAGGACCCCCAGGTCCCTCTCCCCTACACTGCTCTCTAACAGGTCGTTCCCCAACCTATACTGGAACCTGGGGTTGTTCCTGCCCAGATGCAGGACTCTGCACTTTCCCTTGTTATATTTCATCAAGTTTCTCCCTGCCCAACTCTCCAGCCTGTCCAGGTCCCGCTGGATGGCAGCACAGCCTTCTGGCGTGTCAGCCACTCCTCCCAGCTTAGTGTCATCAGCAAACTTGCTGACAGTACACTCAATTCCCTCATCTAAATCATTGATGAATATATTAAATAATACTGGTCCCAGTACTGACCCTTGAGGCACTCCACTAGATACAGGCCTCCAACTGGACTCCGTCCCGTAGACTACAACTCTCTGGCTTCTCTCCTTCAGCCAGTTCGCAGTCCATCTCACTACCTGATCATCCAGGCCACACTTCCTCAATTTAGCTATGAGGATGCTGTGGGAGACTGTGTCAAATGCTTGACTTAACAAAGACTTTTAAAGTTGCCAACTTAAACAGCCAACCTTGTCAATCTCTAAGTATCTAACAAAAAGAAGTGAATCAAGCTTACTACAATTCAGAATGAAATACATGATAGGTAATATTTTTCCTACCTACATTAATTATCCAGCATCACAGATCTGCCTTGAGCTATTCATCTTGTCTTCCTCTGTATGCAGTGAAATGAGACAGGACCCTCCAAACAAGTTGCCACACTGTGGTGGGTTGACCCTGGCTGCTATATGACTGCCCTCCTCATCTGGACAGGGGAGAGAAAATATAGTGAAAGTCTCATAGGTCGAGGTAAGAGCAGTGAAAGATCATTCATCAGTTATAGTTATGGGCAAAACAGACTTGACTTGGGGAAATTATTTGATTATTGGATCTAGCGAGGAACTATTAAAAAAAAAATTAAAAAAATTGGTTGTGAAAGTCCAAATCACTAGAAATACAGACTTCTGAGCTAGAATAATCTTGTTCTTCTAGCATTAAAAAAGTAAAAAAGTACAAATAGGACAACATCTGACAAAATGGAAGATCTGCCTGGCTTAAACTTGAATAAACTTGGATATTCATAAACACCCGACCCCCAAACTGGAACGATGTTGGTGACAATGGGTCCTAGGAGTAACACTACATGCAAAGACCTTTCCAAATGGTCCATGGATCATTTCCAATTTCAGCTTAACAGGCTTCCCAAAACTGACATATTTTCCTAAAAGCTGGCTAAACTGATGCGCAGAGCTGATAATTACCAGTCATAGTTTCAAGGTGTACTGGAGCTCCTAGCTGAGCTCTCACACAGCAATGGTCATGATTGGTTTTTATCACTCTGGAAAAGTGGGAGGGGCAATCCTCAACTACTATATAAAGGTGAGGTATATAAAGCATAACACTTTTCATGTTTAGGAGGCTCCAGTTTCTACACATTCAATACATGCCTGGTTGTTCTCTGTCTCCAGTATCCAGAACCATGGGACTTGCCTGTGAGCTCTGCCAGTGTCTGGGCCCTCAAAACATTAACTTGACTTTCAGTGTGAAAACAAGAATCTATAGCCTCCTGACAACTTTTACCACAGAAACATACAAAAAATTTGGAAGGGAGCTCTGAATTTCATCTAGTACAACTTCCTGCTCAAAGAAGGCTGACTTCAGTGTCACAGCAGGTTGCTTAAAGGCTTATTCAGACAAATTTCAAAAATTTCCAAGCATGAGGATTCCATTACCTCTTTGGTTTCAGCACAGTCATTTAAACACATGATATTTTAAAAGTTTAAAATGGGCCAACAGGAGAAAACATTTTTGGAAGCTGTCCAACAGTAGGGTGAGCTCCTTCAGGAAGGGTAACGACTATGATAATTTTTTAAATTACCTTTTAAGGAAAACTTATTATATTCTCCTGTGTCTTATACGAACCCATAGCAAAAAGAAAATAGTGAAAACAAACAACCAAACAAAAGAGTTGGAGGAAGGGGCAAAAACCAGCAGAACATAAACTACACAACTTTCTTTTAAGGAGAATTGTAAGTAAAATATATTTTAAAAATTTGTGGGATTCTGGTTTTTATTTATTTATTTATTTATTTATTTATTTTATAACACATATAAAACTCCAGTGAATATAATACTTAAAATTAATGAGATAGTGTAGACTGCATTTGAATGGCAAGTATAATAGAATTTTAGAAGCCATAGAAAAATGATGGAAATTTATCAGAATGCATTGTTATAGCATTTTTGAAGATATGGTTAGCAGTAATTTGTTTCTATAAAAAAGATGACAACTAAATTAAAAACTGCCACAATCGAACAAACCCATGTTTTCCCCAGTGAAAACAATAGCTCAAGTCCTTGTATATCATATTTTTCTGATATTGGAGAACTACCAAGGCTCTTTGCAATTTTTCATTTCTTCCCTGAATTGCAATTTGGATATGAAAAAATTCTTTTTCTTTATGGATGGCTCTCCTTATTGCCGTAATGGATCCTCTTGCCAGCGTAACTAGAACTGAGATATGTCAATGAACAATCAGAATAAAATGAGTAAGAGCTACCTCACAGAAAAGTTCTTACTGATGATTTCCACTCCAGATATGCCAAAGACCCAGATTTTATCCACCTGCTGTGTTGGTCTTTCTAGGTACATTATTTCATTATCCAGATGAGAATTAAACAATTGCTGATTCGCATGAGTATTCCTTTTGAATTTGTACTGCTTCAGCAATCAGATATCTTTCAAGTCCCAAGTAAATTATACAGATATCTGGTTGACAGCTTGCAGAATTCTTCTGGGATACTGAAAGCAAAGCAGGAAAGGGAGATAAGGATTCAATTAACAGAGAGTCATTAGGATGGGGTCAGACATAATAAGAGTACCTTCTAGTATCTTCCCAAAGGTTTTCGAATATTGGCATACAGGGATCTCAGACTTTGGCTTCAGAAGGGTGTTCACACATTACCCTATTTATTAAAGCAAAAATTAGAGAGGATTATGAAAGAGAGATAGAAAAGATTTGTAGACCAGCCTGTCAGATTGTTTCCTACTGAAAAAAAATCTATCTTTAAATGTCTTCACAGACATCTCTATCCCTATTGGCAAGTGCTCCCAGGTATTAACTAGAAATAAGCTTTTATTTTTTATTAGGTCTTCTATTATGTGTCACATGAAATAATCACTCTTTATATGTTTTAACAGCCTTCAGATATTTATAGAATATCATGACCTACTTTGTCATCACCTAACTATTAAACTTAGCTTTTTTAATCTTTACTCAAAAGTCAATTCGTCTTTCCTGTTTATTCTAGTTATGTTTTTATAACATAGAATTTTCATCTAGAAGAAACTTTAATAATTTTCTTGTTTCTTGCTCTAGAATAATAATATTCAAAATTATCATACTAACATGGTTTCTAAGACATCAGTAACCCTTGCATCTTTGCTGCTGCATGGATCTCCATCCCCCCATCTGCGCTGAGTTGGCAGACTGAAAGACCTTGACAGCACACTGTTCCTCAGACACTGATGTGGTGCCCCAAGCTTATCTCTAGAAAATCTGGTTTTATGCCTCCCCCCTTCAAATATAGTTTAAAGCTACATGCATTTATGATTATCATTGCTTTTTTTTTTTTTTTTTTATGCAGTATTCTTTCAGTTTTAAGTCATAGTTTTAAGTCATAGCAAGGTAATTCCCAAACCTCCTTGGAAGTAATTTTATTTAATTTTGTCAAATACTATATCAAATCCTGCCTATTACTATATCGTCACCTTTCCCATGTAAGATTGTTAACAAATGTCAAAATGTTAAAATATGTTGTTGCTTCTTTGTGGAATATATATTTAGCTTAGGTTAGAGATTTTCTGTTTTTTTGCAGGGTTTTTTCCTGTTTCTTATCTTTTGTTTTTCATTGAATGTTGAGTAAAAGAGTACATCCAAACAGAGCATTTTATTCTTTCACCTCTGTATAGCAAATAACAAAGAATGATGAAGTTATTTGCTGGTTTTAGTAATACAGGTCAGCAATACTTCTATGTAATGTCCTACTGTATGGTAAAGTGGCTATATGTCCAGTTTGTCAAAATGAATGGCTTCTTCGACATTGAAATAGAGGAACATATCTTTGAAATTGCTTCCTGAGGACTTCAGTGACAGATAATGTAGTTGCTGATCTGCAGTTGGTCAACTTCAGGGTAAGATATTTGGAAAGGGGGACAGGACTGCACATAATCTGGAAGCACATTAGTCTTTAGAGAAACCTTGAAAATACTTCTGCTACTTGGACTGGTATGGTGGTTTAATCCCAGCTGGCAACTAAGTACCACATAGCCACTGTCTCATTCTCTCCTGCAGTGGAACAGGGAGGAGAATTGAGAAAAACAAACAAACAAACAAACTTGTGGGTTGGGATAAGAACAGTTTGATAAATAAAATTAAGTAAAATATACTACCAATAATAATAATATTGAAAAGGGAAATAACAAGGAAAGATATAAAACTAAAAAGAAAACAAACAATCAAACAAGAAAAACCTACAAACAGACAAGGAAAACCTACAAGCAGAAAACCCCAACAAACACAAGTGGTGCATGGTACAGTTTCTCACCACCTGCTGACCAATAACCAGCCCTACCTGAGCAATGACCAGTTCCTTGCGGGTGACTCCTCCCCATGACATGCTGTGGTATGGAATACCTCTTTGGATAGTTTGGGTCAGGTGTCCTGTCCCTGCTTCCTCCCAGCTTCATGTGGCCCTTCTCACTGGCAAAGCATGAGAGACTGAAAAGTCATTGATCGGGGTAAACGCTACTTAGCAACATCTAAAACATTGGTGTGTTATTATCATTGTTCTCAGACTAAATACAAAACACAGCACTGCACCAGCTACTAGGAAGAAAAATAACTCTATCCCAGCTGAAACTAGGACAATAGGTTATCAATCTGTCTCAGTAAGAATCGCCTTTTCCTGTCATGCCCTTTTGTGTTGGGGCCACTCATGATTATCTGAAGTTGAAGAATTATGTCCTCAGAATATTTTTTCAGTGTGCACTTCCTCGGTTTGTTTTGTTCAAGAATTTCACATAAAAAATGATCTTTTTTTTAATTTTGAGTATGTTTTCTATGCTTGATATGACATCTCAAGGGTAAATTGTGATGTTATATAATACTGAAAAAAAAAAAAGGCAGTTTGGGAAAATTCTAACAGGAAATTATGTCTATGAAATTGCTAGATTTTTTCAACAGTAGTAAACCTCTTTAGGTCATGTATGTCACAAAAAGCTTTTTTAGAAAACAGCGCTCTAAGATTTTCTAAATTAATTTGGATTGCCAATCATATGGACAAACTCATAGCCCTAAAAAAAAAAAAAAAAAAAAAAAAAAGACGATTGTGTCATTGAAAATACAATGAGATTTAAAAATTCTGTTGTGATGATTATTCTCAACACTCATATAATTCATCGTTTCTGCAGTGATATAAGCCAGTAATCTATACAACAGTTTCACACATCCAAATATTCTTCATGTCATGTTACACTAAAGAAAGATTCATTATACAAATTCTTCAAGTCTAGTAACACTAATATATATTATAGTACATACCTGATAAAAGTAGGCCTAACTGAAATGGCTGTGAAAGGAAAAAATTAGAGAATCGGAAAGAAAAGAATGAAAGTATAAAAACAATGTAATTTAAAAGAAAAAAAGGTGAAGCCCCCCAAGCACATTCTTTTTTTATGAGTATTAATGGAGAAGTTATTTTAACATAAAACCTTATTTTAATATTAAGCTTGAAAAAGTAACCCCCCCCCCATAAAGAACAGGCACACAAATAATTCTTTTACTAGTCATTTGAAAAAAATGAATAATTCTTCCTAAAAACATTTAGAAAAAAAACAAAATAAAACAAATGTAATTTGACACAGTAAAATATTAAAATAAACAAATTCAAAAAACCAGGAACAATTAAAGGAACTGAAAATTTATCTATATCTAGGATTGCAACTCAACAAGTCCATAAACATGGTAGCGTTTCATGTGAGAGGGAAAGACTCAACACAATGTGAAACAACGAAAGTAATTTCTGTACTGGCTGTGCTGCAATGAAATTCAAGCCCTGATATGGAAATAAATGATTGAAACCTACAAATAAATTTACATGAAAGAAAATACAGTAAAAAACTCCACATTAAATTACTCAGTAAATTCTAATTAACATGCTAGTGTATTTCATAATGCCTTTGGCTCTAATGGAAAAATGAAAACAAAACTGGGCAGCTGTGTGCATTGTCAAACCTCTATATTCAGGTTTTACTAGCTGATCTTCTTTCAGTGTTTACATTCCCGACTGACCTAGGCTATAAAATGGTGATTTTTTCCTGCCACAGTCTCATGTCTGCTATTCATTCAGTTTGATTCTGCTTTCCATAAATGAAGAAAATTGCTACCTTTTTTTTTTTTTTCCTTGCATTCAGGCTAAAAAAATGAATTCCTAGCTGTTATAATTTGAGACATTGTTTGGGGGAATTGAAGCACGGCTTTAACATATAGCTCCAAAAAGAATAGACAACATGGAGAGCCAAAGGAATCTTGGTGTCATAGGATGCTGGGTTTCTTCGTTCCAAGGAAATTAAACCCTTGGGAAAGAGGTCCCTATGACTTTCCCTGAAGAAGCTCTACAAAACTCTGTTGAACACTAAGCTAGGTGACCTTGCAATAAAACTTTCCTTGAAACCAAGGATTCTGATTTTTCTAAAATGGAAAATCCTTAGCCTAATAGACATAATATATATCCCACTGGTTCCTGGCTAAGCATTCTCTGTCTTCATCATTGTTTATGTTTTAGTCAACATTACGTGAATTAAAATACATTCTTATTCTTATTTCTTGATCAAGTACCCTAACAGATACTGTCCTAAAAATTAGAATGTTTCATACACACTGAATTACCTGTAAATAGTTTCTAATAAATCTAATACTTTGTTCCTTTGACTTTAATTCACTAGTTCAGTTTATTATGTTTGATGGAAAGAAATAATTAAATCCATTTTGGTTCCACAGAAAACAAGTCAAAAAGGATCATTAAAAAAGAGCCTGTATCAGTAGGAAAACCTGGCCAGACACACATATTCAGGCTGTGTAAAATGTATTTTCAGGACACACTAAGTATCCTGCTCATGGACTCAGTTCTTAACAGAGAGCAATCCTTTTGGATTGTTATGGGAACCTACAGGAAACCTATGGGATTTTTCTGTCAATGAAGGAAAGGGTAAGAGACAATGTCCTCCTTACTGTTTTTTTAAGTCCTTCCGTTTCATAGAATCATAGACTAGTTTCTACCTTACTTCCGTGTAACCTCACCACCTTATTTCTGTGTAACCTCACCACCATACAGCTACTCCTCTTTATCTTACTTTAGAAAGGACTGGTAGAATAGGGTGGATTAGTTGCAAAACCAGAGAGATAGCAATATGTCCCTTTTTTAGCTACGCTAATATATACAGAGAATAACTTATAGTTTCAGAAAAGTTTCCAGTCTGAGACTAGTTTAATAAGAAAGCAATTGAATCAGCGCTCCTCCATTAGTGATATTATTAAAAACCTCTTGGCATTCTGTAAAGGAATCACTTCATTATGTTAAAAGGAACATATTTTCTTTATTTGTTTGAAGAATATTGACTAGAATAAAGGATTTTTCTTTTTAAAGAAATGTCCACAGAAAGTAATAAAAGAAAATCTATTTTTTTTTATCAGGTAATTGATGATGTTGGAGAGAATTTATATGCCCTTGTAATAAGTAGAATATATTCCATTGAGTTTTGAGCATTTGCTTTGTGTTTACTACCATCTGTCATATCCCATGTAATTTCACACAAATGCCATGTGGCTATAAATATTACAGAAAAAAAAAACAAACCTACATGGAAGTAAAGCTATACAGAAAATATTCTGCTACCTGAAAATCCATTAGCTCGAATTCTTCCTAGGTAGATTTGCCATAATTTTTAATGATTCTTGCCTAAAAAGATGGTATTTTTTACTAAGAAAGTCATAAAGAGAACCTTATCAGGAAAGATATATTTAGATTTGCTCATGCTGACTGTATTGCTGAGGGTGTATTTTTAAACAATAGTATAATTTCCAAATAATACCTCCAATTAGATTTTACTTACATAATCACTCAACAGCTACAAATTTCACAAGGTATATAGACTTATACACTTTAGCCAAAGCCTTTGCTGCTACGCGAAATCACATCAATTTCATATTAATGGATTCCATGTTATAGAAAATCAAATGTCCTAAAGTAATAAAACAAAGACATCTGTAACCCTAAGTACCCCACACTGGAATCATTGAACCATAATTTTCATATATAATCTGCATAGCTTAAAGATAAAAAAAAAAAAAAAAATACGTAATTAAATTTGAAATTAATAAAAAAAACCCACCCACAATGTAGAAAAAACTTTTAAACTAGAACAAAGTCTACATAAAAAGCTTTTAACTTTCACCAAAGCATGTGACTAAAACAACTTAAGGCTCATAATAAATTCAATTCAGCCATGTTTTGCTCAAAGTTTGGTTCCAACTAGGTCGCATTCAAGGGACACAACCAAAATAAAGAAAAATAATAAAATAAGACAAAAATGAACAAATATGTCAGCATAGACTTTCCTGTGTGGAATGTCAGTTATTTTTTCTAGACAACAGCTTATTTAACAAAAAAGTCATGCAAATGTAGAATATTTTTAATCACCATCTGAATACCATAGTAAAGTGGTGATGTTGAGACAGGCCTTGCCAGGAAGCAGCAAGTGTAGGGCTGCTCCTGGGGGACCAAGTCAGGAGCCAGAGTGTCCAGTCAGAAGCAAAAGGAGACTGGAGTCAGGCAAGCTACCTGCAACATAGATCTGATGCTTGTCCAGAAGACAAGGCTAGAGGCTGGCCTTCTAAGGACTGCTAGTGCCTTCAGGACCCTGGCAGGCATATACCAGAAAGCAAAATAATATAAAAGCTAAATGATGTGCTATTCTATAGGGGCACTTATACATAAAGAAGCTACCCTAAATTAAAGACAAGTAGTTGGTCATGTTCTTTAGGTGCTCTTAAAATCTCTGTGCTATTCTTATAAATTTCCTCACATATTAATACTGTCTAATCCAGGTAACATTGCTGAATCCATCTCTTCAAGCCTTTTTTTCCTAACAAAATTGTCTGTCAAACCACCTTAATAATGATTTCTACAGTGTCGTTTTTAACTGATTTAACTGCTCTCGTGAGTCCAGGAAAAATAACTTTATTGACTATATAAAGTGTTCACTATATTGGACACTTGTGCCCAAATAATCTTTTGGCTGGTATTTTACCTTATTGGCTATTACTTCTTGGACGTTTTTCATTGCCAAGATCCCTCATGGAGGAGAAAGAAAGGAGAGATGGGTGAGGACATAAAAAATGAAAAAATGGACAAGCATTAAGACTACAAGAAAGAATAAAGATGATACTCATGTGGTCATGAAATGGTATCTATCATCCCATATTCATCTCTTCCATAGATAAGAAAAAAAAATAGGTGGAGGGGAACAATGGAAGTCATTAAACAAGTTCATTCTCTCATATGAAATCAAGCATGTGTTGCTTACCTCTCTCTTCAGATTCTGGAGTACAAGCATGCTCCATTCTCCTTTGCTATACATCAGTACTGCAATTTGCATTTTGAAACTACCCAGTTTTTAGATCACATCCACCAATTAATTAACTACTATAAATTTTTTTTAAAGGACAAAATACTAGTATTTACCACTCAGCAAGCCAAAGTTTTTACTGTTCTTCAGGACTCATTTCTCTTTTGATAGGCAGATTTTGCAACAGGAAAATTATATTAATTTCAAAAGAGTAAGATCAACTAATTCGTAACATTCAATCAGCTTTTGAGGGGATGATGAAATAGCAATGTATTCCTACAAATGATACTGACTTATATCTGAAATTATAGGATAGTAGATGAAGTATTTTATTTGAAGATTAAATTAAGTTCCAGCCTTTAAGGTGAGGGCATTTGTGGCTATAGTTACATACTGGGCATGAGTAGATATATAATTTAAAATGTAACATTGTTGTCAAACTCAAGGCATTATAACTTCTTTTTCACAGTCTCAAAAATTCCATTTCCCAGCTCTCTTGATAATCTAAAGCATTTATGAAGACACTTTTAAATTTGGATCTGGAAGAGTTTGTCCAATCTATGACCCAATAATAACTTCCAAATCATTCCAGTTCACAGAGTTAGAAATAGAAACTTCAGACTGAGTGTCATCGTTTATATTCTGCTTTCCTTGATCACTGTAATAAACTTCGGATGTATATTGCTTTTATATATCTTAACCATATCAAACCTCAATATTGAGTTGTTTTTCTCATGGAAAAAAATAGAACCATTCTGTAAATACTTTTTAAAATTTAATAGAAGAAATTATTCCAAAGAATGTTTAATATTTAAAAACATGCTACTAAAATGTTAATAGACTGACTTACTCACCCAATTATTTCACCAAAGAAATCTTCCAAAGAAAGCAACGTAAAAAAAAAAAAATCAACAATCTGTGATATTTTTCCTTTATAAGCATTTATGAGAACAATTTATAAAGAACTGATTGTACAAAGTTATATCAGTATGCTGTGCCCTTAATTTTCTTTTAGAGGATGTCGGCTAAAAAAAACCCATGAAAGGTGAATCAATATTTTTAAAAATGTATGCATTTAAAAAAAAAATCTAGTAGTGGGTGATTTTCTTTCTGCATTTTGCATCTTATATGTAAATAGATATTTATTTCAAATAAGTTAGCTATAATCTTGACAGATCATAAACAGTAAACAGTAGCAGCTCTTTTAATTTTAGAGTTCAGTGGCAAATTCATTAAAAAATCTTAAGGGATATTTTCTGTACTGTTGATCATGTTAACGTATTTGATAAGAGGTGTCCTGGGTTCAGCTGTAGCAGTCATTTTTCTTTTTCTTAGTAGCTGGCGCAGTGCTGTGTTTTTTACTTTAGCCTGAGAACAATGCTGATAGCACACTGATGTTTTTAGTTGTTGCTAAATAATGTTTACTGTGGTCAAGGACTTTTCAGTCTCTCATGCTCTGCCAGTGAGGAGGGCCACAGGAAGGAAGCAGAGACAGGACACCTGACCCAAACTAGCCAAATGGGTATTCCATACCACAGCACGTCATGCCCAGTATATGAACCAGTGGGAGTTACCCGGAAGGCATGGCTGCTTGGGTCGGGCTGGGCATTTGGTGGGTAGTGAGCAATTATTATTATTGGTGGTAGCAGTAGTGATTTTGTGTTATACCTCAGTTTTTTGACTGTTCTTATCTCATCCCGGGGGAGTTACATTCTTTCAGTTCTCCTCCCCATCCCTCCTGGAGTGGGGTAGAAAGAAAAGGGGGAGTGAACGAGCAGCTGCTTGGTTCTGGGTTACCGGCTGAGCTTAAACCACTTAAATCTGGACATTTTAAGGTCTCAAACTGAAGAAAAATAATTTTTGTAGTAGGGGTCTATATAATTTGTGGTTATACCAGGTGTCATTTAACTTTCAAACCTGTCAGGTCTCCTCATGGTTGTAAGTTTGGCAGGTCTCCCAGTGTGGCTTTTGCTGAAATTATATAAACAAAATATGTATTTTATAAGATAATTTAAAATTCTTGGACAAGAAAAGGTCACTTGGCCTTAACAAACCTTTGCCCTTTAAATTTAGCTCTATCTATCCCTGGGTTAACATTAAAGTAGATGAAATTCTCATTAAAGATTTGCAAAATATTTAACCTGAAATTAAAGTATACAAAAATGATGTTTTGTGAAGTCTGAAAGCTGCCATTAATTTTATGTTTTAGAATTGTAAAGATGTGTGTGAAAATATTGTAATCATAGCTAAAGACACCATTTTTTTTCCTCCAGTGGACCACATCAGCAACACTTACATCCTATATTTTGCAGATATCCTTGAAAATCATATTTCAAACAGGAGAAATTAACCACAGGATAAATATTTTCAAGTTCACTTTCCTAACTTCTTTTAACCCGATTCAAATCTTTCCTCATCATTTTTACAAACTCACATCACAGGCACAGAAATGCATTTTATTGCACAACGAGGTTATTGATAATCCATATCACTTGGCAAGGCATGATTCATACAATTACACTCTATTTCCTTTCTGGAGCAGTGGTGTTGCATACAAACTGAGCATTAGAAATGATCCTGGGTTGTTGCTTTTTATCCTTGGGCTATATTCAGGCACTGTATCAGAGAATATTAGTTGTCCTCAGTTGAAAGCTTTCAATCATGTCGTGGTTTAAGCCCAGGCCGTAAATTAGAACCACGCAGTCTACTTCCCCCCCCACACCTGTCTTCCTTCCGCTCCTGGAGGGACAGGGAGGAAAATTGAAAGAATGCAACTCCCACGAGTTGAGATAAGAACAATTTAGTAACTAAGGTATAACACAAATCACTACTGCTACCACCAATAATAATAATGATAGAGGAAATAACAAGGAAGAGAATACAACTGCTCACCGACCAGTATCTCGCCCCCATCCCACAGCGTTCCAGCCCTTCTGGGCAACTCTCAGTTCTACCCCCTGAGCATGACGTGCTGTGGTATGGAATACCTCTTTGGCTAGTTTGGGTCAGGTGTCCTGCCCCTCCTTCCTCCCAGCTTCCCCTCCTCCCTGGCAGAGCATGAGACTCACAAAGTCCTTGGTCAGGGAAAACATTCTGACCAGTAACTGAAAACATCGGCTTTATCAGTATTATTCCCAGGCCGAAAGTCAAAACCACAGCGCTGCACCAGCTACTAAGAAAGAGAAAAACTGACTGCTGCTGCTGAACCCAGGACACTGCAGCAGAATGGACAACCACATGCAAGTGGTCAGGTTCATGCCCTGATATATACTCATGCAGTGTATGTTTTTATTCTAGACACTGACTTTTGATGTAATATTTCATAAGCAGTGAAAACATTGAAGAATAAGAAGATAAGCAATATTCTATTAGAATGAAAAAATCCAAGATGTTTGAAGACATAAACTGGATAAATGAAAAAAGAAAAGAAAAATGAATTGGAACACAAATAGAAACACTCATGATAATATATAAAGATATTTAAAATATCTTGATGACTTCAGATACGAGCAAGCTACTGTTCTAGAAAACACATTTCAGAGGAACAAAAAATTACTGTTTTCAATATAGAATTAGTGAAGCAAAATATAATAGCTTCTGATATACTGGTTAAACTGGATGGTTTAATAACTTCTTATGGCCTTAGGCTTTATGAATTAGTAAATTTATGAGTAAATTAAATACTTGATAAATTCATTGTAAACTTTGTCATTTCAACATACAGATATATTCTGTGCAAGCTGCAGTTTTGTCAAGATTGTGCCTTTATTGCCAAGTATTGTAATGCTGCAGAAATTTTTAACATTTGGTATCATCATGCTTACTTCTGCAATTTCTTTGTTTTCCAGTTTGTTCTCTCCTCTGTCAATTGCTAGAACAACATGTGGAATGGTGTCTGAAGGTTTTTGTATGTCAGTATATCTGTCTATGCATATGAATAAATTCCCCTGGTAGTACAAATCATTCAAAACTGAAGTGTTTGAGAAATTAGTTATAATACTCCAAAAGCATTATTTGCCATTTGGAAAATGCAGAATAGAATGAAGAGAAATGAAACTTCTGAAGCGTGGAATATTACAAAATCAGTTTGGTCACATAGCACCAATACTCATTTTCAGATCACTATATTAAAACAAGCAATCATGTTCAGTTTAATTAGTCATTCCACTGTAGTATATTTTACATGTTCCTTTTGTCATTTTTAACAAAACCAGACACCTTAACTTTCAGTATTTTCTCAAAAGAATGGCAGATAGAATCAGATTTATTTCAAGTATTATTACATAATGATGTGATAACCAATCTGCAAAAACAGCATTGTTTTGTCTCATTAGGCATTTTTGAACATACTTGTTTCCATCTTCGTATAGTCAATGAAACCAGAAATTGGAAAAAGTAATTCACTTTTTTTCTTGCTGATGAGATACACAATATTCTGATGTTTTGCCTTATGTCATTATAATTATCTCAAGGAGGGGCTCCCCCTGAGCAGTGAACTGATGCCCCTGCAGAGCCCGCAGGTGCAGATCAACATTTTTATCCCAATGGAATTTGGGATAAAGAAAGAAAAATGTTGGTAAATGTTCATCCAGCAATATCTTGCTCTAATCTTTCTTAAGTACCTAATAATCACTCTATTAGTGCCACTTTTCAAACACCTAGGCAGTTTCTTTTGAAACACAAGGGCACATCACACATACTAGCTTTCTTTGGCCTGAGATCTGCTAATAACCAGATCTTTGAAAGTTTCCTGGACACCTGTTTGTGATCTCACCAGTGTAAGCAGCAGCTTTTACTGTGAGGTCACCTGGAGACAGACAAATAATGTTTGTTAACAGTAATCCAGTATAATAGTCCAAAGAATAAACAAACAAACAAAAACCCCTGAAAACAAACAAACAAACCCCAAACAACCCCAAACTCAGTCTTCTTTGAAAGGGTTTGGTTTTGTTCCTCTGTGCATAAAGCGTATAGAGCATGGCACTGAAGGTGAAATTAGTTCTCATTCTGTTTTTCAACAGTCACTTCCATGTGTTGATTCACCTTCTTTGTACATAATCAGACTATAGCACTTTTAATAAATCAAGACACAATCAGAGTGAATTTTTCCTTTTTTTTTTTCTTTTTTTTTTTTCTTTTTATGTGCTTTTTTCTAGTCTGCAGAGAAAGCAGATGGTTAGCAGTTATGGTCCTATGGTCTGCTTTTGGCTATTCATTGATACAGAAGAAGGAGGAAAGTACCAGCAGCCAGGATCCCTTAAGCAAAAAGCACTTCCAGGAGGGTGAGTCACAGCACCTGAGGGAAGCAAGCAGTGTGCTCATCATCCTTCTCATTTATTACCTGAGAGAGGCTGACAGCAGATGGAGTGAAAGAACATAGCTCTCCTGTAGGGCTAGATAAGGAAGCAAGATCATTGACTGCTATGTACAAAAAGCACAACAAAGACACCAGTGGAAAAACTGCCTGGAATCAAAATAAGGAAATGCATAAAACAACAACAATAGCATCAATAAGACCAATAACAATAATAAGCAACCAGACATCATAGACCTGTGCACTTCAACATTTCTGCTCTTTTGTCTCGTAATAGGACGATGTGCCAGTTCTACCCTTACAAATGAAATGTTTATGAAATATACTTTGTGGTCATACCTGTCTATTATCTTTAGATTAAAATACATCACCAGCTCCACCCTCCCCTGCTTTAACATTACCCTCTTATTAGATTCCAGGGTGTTTGAGACAAGCAGGTGTTCAACAGTCTGTATGGAGTTTCTACTGTTTGGCTTTAATTTACTTCTGTTCCCTTCTCTGTAAACTGCAGTGTGATATATATTATCAAGTAAATATGGAATAGTTACAAAAAAAGTCCTTTAATTTCTTTTCCTTTTTTTTCCTTTTCCTTTTCTTTTTCTTTTCCTTTTCCCCTTTTCCTTTTCCTTTCCTTGCAATATTAACACAGACAAGTTGAATAGAAATAAGTAATGCCACAACCAAAGCAAAATAGGAAGACGAGATGCCTCTGTGGAAGCCATAAGATTTTAGAAGAGATAACATTTTCCTTCAGTATTGAAAAATATGGAGCAACTTATTGGACTAAACCAGCTTTCCTCCCTTGAGAGTCTGGGGCCAGTAAGCCCAAAAGGTTTTATCCAGCGTTAACATTAGGTGTGCGAATGTTCTCCTGTAGCTTCTTCTTTACCTTGAGAGAAAAGAAGTATGCATATAATAGAAAACACAGATTTTGGGAAGCTCACTGGAACACCTAAACTAAGGAGAACATTCATTAATCCATTGAGAATGATATTTCATCCCCTGTTGATACTTTTTTCCCAGTAATAGAGTAAAACTTGTACAAGGAAAGGAAACATGAAATTCTGTTTCTGCATAGAAACTATGCAGAGTATTCTTGTGGGGTAAAACACGTTGCAATTTGAGAGGAATGCTCCAATTTCACTTTGTGTCAATGCTCAGCAAACCTACGTAAGACCTTAAATGTTTCATGTTTCTATAGACTATGAAATGAGTCTGCAGAACTTCAAAGAATGGGACTAGTTAAGGATGCAACCAGAATTCCAATTGTTGGCCTACTTTTCAGCACCTCTGTTATTATTTACAGAACAAGCAGAACCCATTCTGTCTGGCCTGCAAATTCTTTTGCCTAGTTTGAAACTACAAAAGATTAATATTTTGACAGTTCAAAGCAAATCAGCCAAGCTGCTTTGAGCTTGTAGGGTAGTGAAAAATGTAACGTTTCTTCCTTAATTTACACATTCGTTATGTTAATTCTTTGAAATTATTTTGGGAAGAATGTGTTAGCAGCCATCACCAGAACATACTCATTTTCATGTGAGCATGCATGCATGTTCATGTGTATCTGTTCAGCAAAAAAGGTTGTATATGGTTTAAAATAAACTTGTCCTCATTTGGCAGACTGAGGTTTTCTTATCTTTGTGGATTTTGCTATTGAATTATAATGAGATTGTTGATTTTAGACAACTAAGTATTCTCACTACCCCTATATCCCAAAGTGACTTGCTATAACATATATATTCACTGTAGGATAAGTGATAAGGATAATATATTAATTCCAGTTTTAGGCTGGATACCCCTTTCCTCTTTTATATTGTTGATGATGCCAGATTGGTGAAATGGGAGACTAAATCTGCATTAATAAATTAAGCATGCCCATATTTACTCTCTGGGTTTGGAGCCTGCATTATTAAACTTTCTCACACACCATTACTGGGAGACCACATCAAAAGTACTTGTGCAATATTAACCCTTCAAAGCATTCCCAGGCACTGTCTGGGAAGTGTTAGCTGGTCCTGACCAAACTGTGCTATGAAGTATAGCAGCAATTTAATAATACAGTTGGCTGTCTTCCACGAGTTTGGGATGGTTCCCGACCAGGTTAAACCTGTATAAGTGTAACATATATGTAACCCTCCTCCCAGGGGTCCAGATGGCTGTGGTACAAGGCCTGGTTTTTGAGCAACCTGAGAAACCTAAGCAACCTTGGCTTAGATTTCTGAGAAAACTGCTAAGTTGTCAGGAGGAGCCATGAGAAAGTACATAAACTGCAGCCACTCAAGGTAAGAAAGGTAAAATTTCAGACAGAGACTGTTGAGACTGGGTAGTTAGCAGCTCAAGGATTCAGGAGGGAAAACACTGATACAAAAAGGCATAAAATCCTAAGGAAAAAAACCCAGGTAACTGGAAAATAGCAACTCAGCAGAAGTAAAAGGAGCAATGCAGTTCAAAAAGTAGGGGCAGCCAACCTTTATTCATCTGTCTGAATCAGTGCCTTGCCAACAAAGACTTATTAGGTGTCCTACCATAGGTGGTGAGCAAGTTAAGCCTGTGAATCATCACTATCTATTGTATATGTTTGCCAAAAATTAATTTTTTTTGTCTTTAAAGTAGCTTATGTCCTATCTGTAAAGCTTTTTGGTTCACAGCAAAAGTTGTCCAAACAAAATAATTCAGAAAGGCAAAGTTGTGAGAATATATAAAAAAAAAAGAAACCAAAAAACCCAAATAAACTGTTTGAAGATATTCGCTTAAAAACTATCTCTTTCCCTCTATCAAATGTTTTTGTCCTGTTATAAAATGTACAGAATAAATATTCAGTGGATATCCTATATTCAAATTGCAAACTTTCAACCACATTGAATGAAGTAAGTATGAAATACAAATCATTTACTGCATTCTGTAGGCCTGACGAGGTATAGAGTGTCGTGGTTTAAGCCCAGGCCGTAAATTAGAACCACGCAGTCTATTTCCCCCCCAACCTTTCTTCCCCCCACTCCTGGAAGGATGGGGAGGAGAATCGAAAGAATGCAACTCCCACGGGTTGAGATAAGAACAGTTTAATAACTAAGGTATAACACAAATCACTACTGCTACCACCAATAAGAATAATGATAAAAGGAAATAACAAGGAAAAGAATACAACCGCTCACCGACCAGTACCTCATCCTCACCCTGCAGTGATCCAGCCCTTCCGGGAACTCTCAGTTCTACATCCTGGGCATGACGTGCTATGGTATGGAATACCTCTTTGGCTAGCTTGGGTCAGGTGTCCTGTCCCTGCTTCCTCCCGGCTTCTCCTCCTCCCTGGCAGAGCATGAGACTCACAAAGTCCTTGTTCAGGGAAAACATTCTGACCAGCAACTGAAAACATCGGCTTTATCAGTATTATTCCCAGGCTGAAAGTCAAAATCAGAGCACTGCACCAGCTATTAAGAAGGAGAAAAACTGACTGCTGCTGCTGAACCCAGGACATAGAGACATAAAGGAGGGCACAAAATCAGGAATCTCCCATATCAGGATAGACACACCCCTATGGGGGCTACAGAACTGATGGACAGGGGCAGAGCAGCTGGTGTCATCTACCTGGACTTGTGCAAAGCGTTCAACACTGTCCCACATGACATCCTTGTCTCTAAATTGGAGACATCAATTTGATAGGTGGACCACTCTGTGGATAAAGAACTGGCTGGATGGCAGCACACAAAAAGTTGTGGTCAATGGCTCAGTGTCCATCTGGAGACCTGTAATGAGTGGTGTCCCTCAGGGATCAGTGTTGCGACCGATCCTGTTCAACATCTTTGTCGGTGACAGTGGGATTGAGTGCGCCCTCAGCAAGTTTGCTGATGACACCAAACTGTGTGGTTCAGTTGATACACGGGAGGGAAGGAATGCCATCCAGAGGGACCTTGACACACTTGTGAGGTGGGCTGATGCCAACCTCATGAAGTTTAACCCTGCCAAGTGCAAGGTCCTACACCTGGGTTGGAACAATCCCAGGCACAGCTACAGGTTGAGCAAAGAAGAGATTCAGAGCAGCCCTGCGGAGAAGGACTTGGGGGTGTTGGTCGATGAGAAGATGAACGTGAGCCGGCAGCGTGCACTCGCAGCCCAGAAAGCCAACTGTATCCTGGGCTGCATCGAGAGGAGAGTGACCAGCAGGTTGAAGGAGGTGATCCTGCCCCTCTACTCTGCTCTCATGAGACCTCACTTGGAGTATTGTGTGCAGTTCTGGTGTCCTCAACATAAAAAGGACATGGAACTGTTGGAACAAGTCCAGAGGAGGGCCACGAGCATGATCAGGGGACTGGAGCACCTCCCATATAAAGATAGGCTGAGAAAGTTGGGTCTGTTCAGGCTGGAGAAGAGAAGGCTGCGTGGAGACCTCATAGCAACCTTCCAGTATCTGAAGGGGGCCTATAGGGATGCTGGGGAGTGACTCTTGATTAGGGACTGTAGTGAGAGGACAAGGGATAACGGGTTCAAACTTAAACAGGGGAAGTTTAGATTGGATATAAGGAAGAAATTCTTTACTGTGAGGGTGGTGAGGCACTGGAATGGGTTGCCCAAAGAAGTTGTGAATGGTCCCTCCCTGGCGGTGTTCAAGGCCAGGTTGGATGAAGACTTGGGTGGCATGGTTTAGTGTGAGGTGTCCCTGCCCATGGCAGGGGGGTTGGCACTAGATGATGTTGAGGTCCTTTCCAAGCCTAACTATTCTATGATTCTATGATTCTAACTTTATCCTATATTTTAAATGTATTAATATGGTTTTTATGTGAAATATATGGATCTTATCTTGTACACAACCTGATTTTACATGACTATCTGACCATAAAAGATTCAATCCAAGATTGAGATTATATTAGAATAGCATTAGTTGGATGGGAACATTGAGAAAATTGTTCTTTATTAACCTGCCCTCAGATGACATTTCTGTTTTACTCTAATTCTCTATCAGTGAGAACAGCCAGGAACTATATAACGTGTCATGTTAAACATCTAAACTAAACAGAACAAAGAACCAAAACAGGATAGACAGTGATGCTTTCCTGTTCACCTCTGCTCCTCTTCCTAATTGTCAACTGTTATGTACTTTCCTCTTTTCTGAATCTCATGATCAATGTGGCCAAAAAGATTTGAGTTAGTAGATGTACAAATTTGGACTAATAAAAAATGAACACCATTTACATTCTTAGTTCTGCTTGCAAGTTCTGTTATTTTGGCTTGTGTGGATCTCATCTAATGAGACAGTGGTGATTTAATACAGAGGGCATATGCTGTTGTGTGTTTGTTCATGCCTTTACACATTCTCTGTGGACATCTATGAAGGTAGGATATAATAAGAAAGAACATAAAAATCTAATGTAAATCTAAATCTAAAATAAAAACATAGAGCAAAACCATCAAAATCTTCTTGAATTGGCTTCTTTTTTATATGCACAAAGTTTAACGTTCATGAAGGTCTGTCCAAATACATCTTTTCTGTTTTCTATATATTTTGATTTTATCACAGGACTCTCCTATTTTGATCTGTCTGCTATAGTTTTAAAGAATAAAAAATAGTATTTTAAAATTTGGCATTTAAATAGAAAACATATTTTACCTGATAAAAAGTTTAAGTTGCATAATTTGTTATTGCTTTCCAGTAATTTCTACCTGCTTCACTGTTAGCTTGCAGTATGTATACTGTCTTGCCAGGCTTTTTCATTTACTTAAGCAGGGAAATAGGAACGTACAATATAAACATATTCAAGGAAATATTTGGTGGCTAAAGAACTGGCTGGATGGCCGCACACAAAGAGTTGTGGTCAATGGCTCAATGTCTGGCTGGAGACCGGTAACGAGTGGTGTCCCTCAGGGATCGGTGTTGGGACCGGACTCGTTCAACATCTTTGTTGGTGACATGGACAGTGCGATTGAGTGCGCCCTCAGCAAGTTTGCCAATGGCGCCAAGCTGTGTGGTTCGGTTGACACGCCGGAGGGAAGGAATGCCATCCAGAGGGACCTTGACACACTTGTGAGGTGGGCTGATGCCAACCTCATGAAGTTTAACCCTGCCAAGTGCAAGGTCCTAAACCTGGGTCAGAGCAATCCCAGGCACAGCTACAGGTTGGGCAAAGAAGAGATTCAGAGCAGCCCTGCGGAGAAGGACTTGGGGGTGTTGATCGATGAGAAAAGGAACATGAGCCGGCAGTGTGCGCTCACAGCCCAGAAAGCCAACTGTATCCTGGGCTGCATCGAGAGGAGAGTGACCAGCAGGTTGAAGGAGGTGATCCTGCCCCTCTACTCTGCTCTCGTGAGACCTCACTTGGAGTACTGTGGGCAGTTCTGGTGTCCTCAACATAAAAAGGACATGGAACTGTTGGAACAAGTCCAGAGGAGGGCCACGAGGATGATCACGGGACTGAAGCACCTCCCGTATGAAGAGACGCTGAGAAAGTTGGGTCTGTTCAGGCTGGAGAGGAGAAGGCTGCGTGGAGACCTCAGAGCAACCTTCCAGTATCTGAAGGGGGCCTACAAGGATGCTGGGGAGGGACTCTTGATTAGGGACTGTAGTGAGAGGACAAGGGATAACGGGTTCAAACTTAAACAGGGGAAGTTTAGATTGGATATAAGGAAGAAATTCTTTACTGTGAGGGTGGTGAGGCACTGGAATGGGTTGCCCAGGGAGGTTGTGAATGCTCCATCCTTGGCGGTGTTCAAGGCCAGGTTGGATGAGGCCTTGGGTGACATGGTTTAGTGTGGGGTGTCCCTGCCCGTGGCAGGGGGTTTGGAACTAGATGATCTTAACGTCCTTTCCAACTCTAACTATTCTATGATTCTAAATAGTCCCCATAGTCATTCTCATACCAGTAGAGCTATGTATGGCCATCTCAATATCTAGGACTTGAGTCACGATCATGATGATGGATTTCAAAACATTCTGTTCCTTACCAGACCTGGCAAACTTCTGCAAAGCTGCTTAGTTTACTTTACAACTGGAATATGCTAACCTAATGTGCTTTTGCAGTGACTTGTTTTGCTTCTATTTCCCATTCATAAGCAGTACTTCCCATTCCTCTGCTTCGCACTTCCTCTAGAATAGCTGCTAGCTCGTTCTTTCCAGTATTCACGTGTCACTTTAAAAAACTATTAAAAAATTACTCAAGTAATGTGAAAACAAAACATTCATGAGCTTTAAATTGTTAGCATACCTCTGAAAATTAGCTGTAATACACCTTCCTGTGGCCTTGCGAAAGGCACTGAGAATTAAGACTTTACAAAGAAAGATTGGTTAAAACTCTTTTACTTGCACCATCTGCCTTCCTTTTCAGTTGCATTCTATGCTCCTCACCCACCCCTTCCCTGAGGGCTGTCTCCATCATCAAAGCTCAAATTTGGAACTGTGTCAACAGTTTGTTCAGCAGTTTCAGGTGAAGAACGACAGTCGAATACCAATTGCAGTGCAACTAAATAGGATACTAAAATGTTAGTCAGATCCTTCTATAATAATGCCAATAGTTTGATGTACACTTCTAATTCCTCTGTTTAAAAACAGACCAACTGAGACAGAAACAAACCTTGGGTAACAAACTGATCATGGCACTTTGTAAGCTCAGAGTTTTGATCTTTGACCTACCTACATATATTGTGAACAATTTATAATATTCCCTTTCCAAAGCTTTTCCATGAAGTTCAAACAAGCATACCAAGACAACAGTACCAAAAAGAAATGAAATAGATGGGTTAGATACTGAGGGAGTTTTTGCCATATCATAAATTTTACAGCTTAAAACTTTATTTATACAAAGCTAGAGTTCCTAATAATATGTGTGTCAAAAGAACCTTGGAGCCAATTGGAAGAGCAGCCAAGAGCCTCTGTAGTCTATACAGGCAGAGAGTAGGAGTAAAATTCCTGGATAAATAAGTTAATTTTTTATATAACTGTCAGTTTGTTTCTTTTAATGTATCACTAATCACGTCTGTTTGAATATGTGTTCATGTGAGATATTAATACAGTTTTTTCACAATCAAGGACTCCTTTGAATGTACAGCTTTTGCTGTTCAATAAAAAATCAAGCTTGTTGTTTCTTAATAAATAAGAAACACAAAAATAAATAAATGAATATGTAATAAAGTATTATGCACAAAGAGTTGTGGGGTTCAATAAAAGTAAACCAGGTTTCTAGAACTGCAAATACCATAAACAGTTAACCATTTGGGTCCTTTTTAGTTTTTTTTTTTTTTTTTTTTTTGTATAGTTGGAATGCTTTTTATTGGCCATTGTTTTCAGAATATCTTTTAACTATTTCATTTTACAATGCATCAGATCTTGTGTATGATTCAAACTAAATTACAGTGGTTCAATTCATAGTTTCAGCAAATTAAAGAAAAAAGAATCTTTCAGAGAACGTTGAGATTTTTCCAATTAACTACTTTGACTGAACTCAAGTTGTTCATTAAAACACTCCTGTGGTGTTTGATCTCAAAACAATCACTGCTAGACATAATATTTATTGAACTACTAAGGAATCAAATATTAGGTCACCCAAAAATGTTTTTGAAACTGGAGTCCTTCTACAGAGCAATATCTCAGCTATAACCTCTTACTATGTTTTGGGCAGAGGCGGTGGTATAGCAAGGTTTGATCAAGAACCATGTGGTATCTGAGTATTTCTGCTCTGTGGAGTTTATGAGTGACCTGTACAGCCTAGAACTGCTAAAGGAAAAGCAAGTAGTAAATACATTTATTACTGAAGCAATACCTAACAGATTTATCTGAGTTCCAAGCTCAATACGTCCTCCTTGAGGTTTCATTATCATGATGTCATGAGCAAAACTGTGGGATGTCTGTCTCGATTATTGTAAGTTAGAAAAGATTGGTCCTAAAGCTCGGATCTTTGTATGTATTGAGCATTACTAAGACACCTCTGAATTTATCAAAATCGTCCTTTATTCATTGGTGAAATCAGCCACAAACATAGCATCTTGGATACCTGAACTGCTACTTGTTAAGTGGTGTAGTGTGAAAATTCAATGTCAAAATCCAATTATGGACTTTGACTCTAACTTAATGCTAAAGCCACAAACTCCTACAGCATATGTTTCTTGTAAGACAAGGAATCTTTAGCTTTGCATCTTCTCTGTATGTGCTAAAAATAGGTAGAACCCAAGGGGTGTGTCTATCCTGATAGGGGAGATTCCTGGTTTTGTGCCCTCCTTTATGTCTCTATACCTTGTCATGCCTGCAGAATGCAATAAATGCTTTGTATTTCAACCTTTACTTCATGAGATGTGGTAAAAAGTTTGCAAGTCATTAAGACCATATGAAATTAGACGAACTTTAGAGAGAAGAGAGAAGTCACTGACCTTAGACGGTTAAAATTCAAGTATCCTCCTCTGTTTTCATTGGTGTGAAAATAAAAGCAAAGCCTTTTGCAGAGGTGGTGAGTGTTCTCAGTGTCCGTTATTCACAATTTGAGCACTCATATGACTTTGGATCACTTTCACTTTGTACTCTTTAATGGAATTTAGAATCATAAAATCATAGAATAGTTAGGGTTAGAAAGGACCTTAAGATCATTTAATTCCAACCCCCCTGCCATGGGCAGGGACACCTCACACTAAGCCATGTCACCCAAGGCTCTGTCCAACCTGGCCTTGAACAGCACCGGGGATCGAGCATTCACAACTTCTTTGGGCAACCGATTCCAGTGCCTCACCACTCTCATCACAATACTGATCCCTAAGGGGCACCACTCGTTACTGGTCTCCAGCTGGACACTGAGCCATTGACCACACCACCATCTAAATCTAAAATTTAGATTTAGATGAATGCTAAGGTCTCATTCACCACTACGTCCCACTAAGTATTAGCATTTGCTGACATCAACACGGAGACTTCCATTTATGTTTGGTGGAACTAAGGAGAGGATAAATGTTTTTGATCTGATATGTGCACTGACTAGTTATTGTTATGTGACACTGCAAAGGAAATAATGAGAAGCTGTTTGGCTTGAGCAATTGTTTTGTAGTGCAGTTTTAATTAATAAATACTGGCTGGTGGACATTGCTTGAAGTTGATAAATCTCAACAGATGACTGAATACAAATGTTTTTTTGTTATGGATGAGGATGCAGACTCCTACACAAAGTAGAAAGTACATTTGAGGAGTTAAATTATTTGTGTTTAAGGTATTTAGAACATTTTAAAGTTACTGGCATTTAAGTGACTTGCTCAAATTCTCTAAATGCTGATTTTGCTAGAGAAGTAACTATGTAGCATCAGCAGTGACATATTATTTTAATTTAGAAGTGCTATTCCATTCCTGACTTGAACATCTCTCTTCTTTCCCTTAATCAATACAATCCCCTAGGAGAAACAATATGTAGCAAGTTAAAACACTTGTACAAAAGTGAGGGTTTAGTTTTGTGTTTTAATAGCCACAAGCAGAGACTGGGCAAGCAACGTCTGAATTCAGGTAATCCTTGGCAACTAAAAAACAGGTAAATGCTGCTAGCATAAATTAATCAATAAAATCTGTAAAATGTGTTAACCTAGGAAAATTATTAATTTTATGTAAATTTAAACCTTTAGACTGGAAGCTTTAAACTGGAAAATTACTCTGAGATATGTGCTGTACTATTCAGCAGGAGTTTCACAACCCTAACACTGGATAATGATAATGATAATACTCTGAAAAGTATTACAGTTTTGTAGTCAAAAAATGACTCTTAAGGAAAAGAATTTTGCTTTCAAGCCTACAAATAGTTAAATCCAGTTTCATGTCTATCTTTACATGTGTGTAATCACAGCCTGAGTTACTATTAGTTGTTTTCAATGCCTTATTATGTTCTATTTATCAGGTGAGATAATTTTATGATTTTAGATTTTTCAGGAAGTTTGAAAGGATTTTTTGAGCTAAAATTTATTTCACATCTCCATCTAAAAAATCTAAAACTACAAGGAATCTTCAACAAAGATCCAAAGTAATAAATACAACAGCTGATGACCAGAATAGCAATGCCAAAATTAAAAATAAACTGACAAAATAAGTGTAAATTAAATGTAAAAGCTCTAACCTTGAAATGAACACATGCTTCAGGAGAACTAAGAAAGGATCTAATCATCAAAAGATTTACTAAACCTATCCATTTGATAACATACCAAATTAATGTTTTTTGAGAAAAAAGTATGAACTATACAAGCCATCAGAATTTGTTTGTTGGTTTTTAAAATCAATTTATATCTTCTAAATTTTTCTTTTAAATTATAGTATAATTTAAAAATATATATACTGGTGTCGTGGTTTAAGCCCAGGCCGTAAATTAGAACCACGCAGTCTACTTCCCCCCCACACACCTTTCTTCCCTCCGCTTCTGGAGGGATGGGGAGGAGAATCAAAAGAATGCAACTCCCACGGGTTGAGATAAGAACAGTCCAGTAACTAAGGTACAACACAAATCACTACTGCTACCACCAATAATAATAATGATAAAGGAAATAACAAGCAAGAGAATACAACCGCTCACCAACTGGTACCTCACCCCCACCCCGCAGTGATCCAGCTCTTCCAGGAACTCTCAGTTCTACCTCCTGGGCATGACGTGCTGTGGTATGGAATACCTCTTTGGCTAGTTTGGGTCAGGTGTCCTGCCCCTGCTTCCTCCCGACTTCCCCTCCTCCCTGGCAGAGCATGAGACTCATAAAGTCCTTGGTCAGGGAAAACATTCTGACCAGTAACTGAAAACATTGGCTTTATCAGTATTATTCCCAGGCCGAAAGTCAAAAACACAGTGCTGCAACAGCTACTAAGAAGGAGAAAAAATGACTGCTGCTGCTGAACCCAGGACAACTAGTGTGTAGAGTTCTTTAAAGACTATTGCAAATAAATAAAAAATAAAACCCACAAAACTCCCCAATATATTTCTTCTTCTTATAAGATTTTTTTTTTTAAAAAAAGGAAAATCCTAAGTATGAGACTCACCCAAAAAGGTATCCCATGCAGGTGCTAAAAGAGATGGAAAAATTATTACATAATTTAAGTTTTGCCTTTGCTTTTTTTTTTTTTTTTATTTTGCTCCTATTCTGTAAAGTCTTGGGTTATTCTAGCAGTCATTTGTGCAAGATCCTTCATTCGCTCTCATGCTGATACGGAAGCTCTATAAGGTTTCTCACTGTATGTCCTTATGAAAGGGCGACCATCTGTCCTTTTGTAAGTATGGAATCTATGATTCTGTAATTTACAGAATTAAAAATAGCATAAAGCAGACTGCGGCGGCACCTCACAGGTACATGAAAAAAAAATTCAGCAACCCAATTTCTTAATGTAAAATATTAGCGATTCTTATACTCTAATTTTTAATTTGGAATAGCAGTTAGGTTGATGGTTGTCTGAGGCAGAGGCATATAATTTCATCTGGGACTTTGGATGGGAAAATTACACTGCTTCAAGTGCTCTTGAACCTATAAATACAAAAAAAGTAATCTTTTTCAGTAGTATAAATACTAGTACATAGTCAATATCTCTTATTTGGATAAAATCAATAACAATAATAATAAAAACAACAATTATAACATTTTTAAGGCTTGTGCTTCTGTCTAGGAATGTTGTCAGGTAAGAGTAGACTTCTGTATAGTACAGTGCTCCTGAGGTCTTTGTTTATATCTGAAAGTAAGCCATTTGTTGTGCCAGATTATAGAGTTTGTTTCTCTTTCCTCTTTTTTTTTTTTTTTTTATGGTGAGAAATTATGCCATTACAATATTTAGAGTTAACAGTTGCATGCTCACTAAACAAGCCCCATCAATATATTTCTCTTTGACGCTTACTATGATAATACACAGTAATTAGATTCAGCAGTAAATCCAAACACAGCTCTGAGGCACTGATTTTCCAAATGGTTCTGTCAAAACTATGCGGTAAGAAATGAAGCAGCAGCTTGATAAGTCATCTCATAAAATGATGTTAAAATCTGATTATTGAGTAGAAGATATCAATATGTTGATAGTTTTTTTATTAAGACAATCCTAGCAAGGATATCTAGGGAACTGATACAATTTTCTATACCGACCTTTTGTAAAAGTACATTGGCAGACAGAGACAATGCATTTCATGTGTTGAGACTGACAGGCAAAATGCATGTCAGTGATGTCAGATGTGTTATAGGATGGTCCAAATGGAAGGAAATTAAGAAAAAAACCAAACAAATCAACCACACACACACACAAAAAAAAAACCCACACAAAAAAAAAACAAACTAAAAGCAATGAAAACAAACCAAAAAGCCAAAAATGAACAAACAAAAACATAACAAAAAACTCCAACATCAAAACAGAAAAACTCACTTAGCATTTTTTTCTGTTAGGATTTAGAACATAATCCCTGCAAAGAGCTGAGACATTTTTGGATAATGGAACACCATTTTATGATGATTTATGCATATGCTATACTTAGCACATGGTTTTTTAATGCTATGAAATTATTTATAGTCTCTCTGCATGTATGTCACTAGTATGACCTGCACATAAAATACATGCTATCCAAGTACAGCTCTTTGCTCTCATGTTATTCACACAAATTCAATCTTATATGTAAGTCCTTACCTGGGAAAAAAAAAGGGGTAGGGAGTGGGGGAGAAAGAGTTTATTATAGGTATAATTTCATTTCTTTTTGGTGAAGAGAGAAGAATTTTCCAGCTTAAAACCTAAATCTACTGAAATTCTTCTATAGTCAATTCAGTCTCACTGAGGAAGGAATGACGTGACTATTTGCAGTGTTCTCATGAACAGGAAAATAAAGTTTGTAACAAATAGCACAGTAGGATCTTCATACAGACGAGCATATAGGCATGACCAGTTCAGGAATCAGAATGAAATGGTACTGACTGTATGAGTTATGCTGTGCTCAGACCTTTTAGAAATCAATATGCATTGATTTGCCTCAGAATAAGTTTTCACTTGTCCACAAAAAAAAAATCCAAGTTATGCTTACTATCACCAATGTGCCCTTGCTTGAGCTACACTCTGAATCATTTTCTAAGGTTTGCTTGAGCAATCACTGGGTTTGTAGGTATTTTAATATGCAAGCAATATTTCTGAACTCTTGAAAACAAAGGGCATACGACCACTAGTATGTTGTCATATATCTTACTTTTCCCTACATTACATAAATGCCCTGTCATTTTCTATAAGAGGAACAAGAAAGCAATTTATCACTGCAAATCAAGAGGTACTCAATCTTATTACATTCTTAATACATTAAGAAGATACTTGTTTCAGCTCTAAGATGACAATTTGAAAGAATTTACAGTCAAAATATTGCTAAATCCAACTTCTAAATTACATTAATAATGATTATTCTAAGCATAAGACTAATAACGGAAATAAAAAAAAATGAAGCTTCATAGTAGATTTATTCTTCCTCCTTACTATCATTTTGCAGGAACCAAAGCTAAATTAATTTAGATGGATATGTCTAAAACGAGCTTGAATCATAGAATGTATAATAATATCGGTAAAAAGGACATACAGAATTTTGGCAATGACAACATTGTTATACTTAAACCTCTGGACAAAAAGGTTTTCATAGTTACAATGAATTATGAAGAATAAAAGGGTAATTATTCCAGAATTAAGTCACATTTTTTACCAGAAATTAAATGTGGATGTACTTTTGATTAAAGAGACTGGTTCTGTAGTGAATTTGAAATTGACATTGAAACTTTGACATTTTTTAAAAATTACTAAGGTTGGGGTTTGTAGCTTAAAGCTTTCCATATAAAATCAGCAAGAATAAAATCTAGGATAAAATCAGAAATAAGACAGACAATCAGGTCCATATTTTTATATATTTCTCTATATTTGTCAAAAAAAGTCACTAATCTTCTGATTAGAAAAAAGTAGAGACATAAGGGAAAAGTAGTAGAGACATAAGGGGAAGAGCGGTTTTGGTAGGAGGCTTGCCAGGCTGGTCAAGGTCTCTTTAAACTAGATGTGGAGGGGGGCATCATTCCATCCCAACACACCCAGTCAGTTGCCAGCACCTATAATAAATGCTCGGAGCAATGTAGAGATATTCCAGCTGCTCCAGCCAATGAGCCGGCTTCATTTGGAGCTCGGCTCAGATGCCTCTATACAAACGCCTGTAGCATGGGGAACAAACAAGAGGAATTAGAGATGCGTGCACGGTCGCGGGAGTATGATCTAGTAGGCATCACAAAAACATGGTGGGATGGCTCCTACGACTGGAGTGTTGGAATGGAAGGTTACAGGCTCCATAGAAAAGACAGGCTTGGCAGGTGAAGAGGGGGAGTTGCTAT
Organism: Psittacula echo; assembly: GCF_963264785.1. Classification (NCBI taxonomy): domain Eukaryota; kingdom Metazoa; phylum Chordata; class Aves; order Psittaciformes; family Psittacidae; genus Psittacula; species Psittacula echo. Next base: position 79,217,617 of record NC_137738.1, read on the forward strand.
TTATGTTAAGGATAGGCTGGAGAGTATGGAACTCTGTCTGGGGATGGCTGAGCAGTCAATAGAGAGTTTGTGTGTCTGGGTTAAAGGGAGAACACCTATGGGGGGCATTACTGTGGGGATCTGTTACAGACCGCCTGATCAAGAGGAATCTGTTGATGAAGCGCTCTATAGGCAGATAGGAACAGCCTCATGCTCACAGGCCCTTGTTCTCATGGGAGACTTCAACCACCCTGACATCTGTTGGAGTGAAGGTACGGCCCGGCATAAACAATTAAGGAGGTTCCTCGATTGTGTGGAAGACAACTTCCTTCTGCAAGTAATAGAGGAGCCAACAAGGAGAGGTGCCATGCTTGACCTCGTGCTCACCGACAGGGAAGGACTGGTTGGAAAGGTGATGCTCCGGGGCAGCCTTGGTTGCAGTGACCATGAGATGGTCAAATTCGAGATCCTCAGGACAGTGAGAAGAGCATGCAACAAGCTCACCGCTCTGGACTTCAAGAGAGCAGACTTTGGCCTCTTCAGGAACCTGCTTAGTAAGGTTCCATAGGATACAGCCCTAGAGGGCAGGGGTGCCCAAGACTGTTGGTTATTATTCAAGGATCACCTGCTGCAAGCTCAAGAGTGTTGCATCCCAACTAGAAGGAAATGCAGCAGGAGGGCCAGGAGGCTTCAATGGATAGATTAGCAGCTGCTTAGGAAACTTCAAAGGAAAAAAGAGGCTTATAAAAGGTGGAAGCAAGGGCAGGCAGCCTGGGAAGAATACAGGGATGTTCTCCAGGAAGCTAGGGACCAGGTTAGGAAAGCTAAGGCCCAGTTAGACTTAAACTAGGCTAGAGATGTGAAAGATAACAGGAAGGGATTCTATAGGTACGTAGCGAATAAAAGACAGGCTAGGGACAACGTAGGCCCCCTCCGGAAGATATCGGGAAAACTGGCTACTCAGAATTTGGAGAAGGCCGAGGTTCTTAATGACTTCTTTGCCTCGATCTTCACTGGCAAAGTCTCTGACTGCACCACCCAAGTCTTGGAAGGCAGATGCAGGGACTGTGAGAATGATGACCCTAGGCCCAGTGTAGGAGAGAATCTGGTTTGAGACCATCTTAAAAATCTAAACATACACAAGACCATGGACCTGATGAAATCCATCTGTGAGTCCTGAAGGAGGTGGCAAATGAAGTTGCTAAGCCACTGTCCATCATATTCGAAAAATCATGTCAGTCAGGTGAAGTTCCCGATGCCTGGAAAAAGGGAAATATAACCCCCATTTTCAAGAAGGGGAAAATGGATGACCTGGGGAATTACAGACCAGTCAGCCTCACCTCTGTGCCTGGCAAAATCTTGGAGCAGATTCCCCTGGAAGACATGCGAAGGCACACGAAAAACAAGGAGGTGGTTGGTGACAGCCAGCATGTCTTCACTAAGGGGAAATCCTGCCTGACCAATTTGATGGCCTTCTATGATGAGGCTATGGAACTGATCAGAGTTGAGACTGGTCTGCAACATCTTTGTCAGTGACATGGACAGTGAGATTGAGTGTGCCCTCAGCAGGTTTGCCGATGACACCAAACTGTGTGGTTCGGTTGACACTATGGAGGAAAGGAATGCCATCCAGAGGGACCACAACACGCTTGTAAGGTGGGCTGATGCCAACCTTATGAAGTTTAACCCTGCCAAGTGCAAGGTCCTACACCTGGGTTGGAGCAATCCCAGGCACAGCTACAGGTTGGGCAAAGAAGAGATTCAGAGCAGCCCTGCGGAGAAGGACTTGGGGGTGTTGATCGATGAGAAAAGGAACATGAGCCGGCAGTGTGCACTCGCAGCCCAGAAAGCCAACTGTATCCTGGGCTGCATCAAAAGGAGTGTGACCAGCAGGTTGAAGGAGGTGATCCTGCCCCTCTACTCTGCTCTCGTGAGACCTCACTTGGAGTACTGTGTGCAGTTCTGGTATCTTCAACATAAGAAGGACATGGAACTGTTGAAACAAGTCCAGAGGAGGGCCATGAGGATGATCACGGGACTGACGCACCTCCCATATAAAGACAGGCTGAGAAAGTTGAGGCTGTTCAGGCTGGAGAAGAGAAGGCTGTGTGGAGACCTCATAGCAGCCTTCCAGTATCTGAAGGGGGCCTATAGGGATGCTGGGGAGTGACTCTTGATTAGGGACTGTAGTGAGAGGACAAGGGGTAATGGGTTCAAACTTAAACAGGGGAAGTTTAGATGGATATAAGGATGAAGTTTCTTACTATGAGGGTGGTGAGGCACTGGAATGGGTTGCCCAAAAGAGTTGTGAATGGTCCCTCCCTGACAGTGTTCAAGGTGAGATTGGACAAAGCCTTGGGTGACATGGTTTAGTGTGGGGTGTCCCTGCCCATGGCAGGGGGGTTGGAACTAGATGATCTTAATTTCCTTTCCAACCCTAACTATTCTATGACTCCATGATTCTGTGAAGTTACAAGCAGGTGACTTACACAAGTGGTTGCAAATCAGTCTGAGGGTTGATGCTCTTTTCCTCAAAGAGAATTAGGTCATAGCTTCAAAGGATAAGATAGATGAAGCCACTAATGATGGCACACATCAGCAGGAGATGGAAGATAGGAGGTCTTAATGGGTTTCAATTTTTAGGGTTATTTTATGCACTAAAAAAAAGGTAGAGATTATTATTTACTATCCACTCAAATAGGCTTTTGAAACGTTCTACATTAAAAAACAGTTCCTTGAGAACTGTTTCTTCTACATAAAGTAGGCTGAAGGAGAAGAGAAATACTAGTTTTTAAAGTCTCATGCTATAAGCAGATTTTATCTAGACAGCAGAATGAAAGTAGACGCTGAGAGGGGATTTTCTATGTAACATCTACCTGTAATTTTGCCAAAACTAATGAGAGCATTCTAGTTTTCTATCTGAATCTTCTACTAACCCCTTAAGAAAAAAAAAAAATGCTCAACGTGCTGTATGCAACCATTACACAAGAGAAAATTTGCATTTGATAAATATCAGGAACACATTAATCTTCCTAAACAGAGAAAACATGTAGTTGGTATGTTAACCTTCACCTCTAGGAAACTGAGCATCAGAGGTATTGTAATTATCTCTTTTCTTAACATACCCTATAAAGCCAAAACACCTATAAAGCAGGCGCTGACACTACTCAGTCAATTTGGTTAAAAGTTGCTTAGCAGGCTACATACGGTTTTTCATATATTCAAATTCCTTTTTCATGAAGCAGTGGGATTGAACCAGTTATATGAAACCATAAACTACTCAACACAAAAGAGCTGTTAGAATCATGTTTGGCAGAGCACATACTTCTATTTGAGAATCTGAATTGCCTTGTTGACTATACGAATACTCTTCAATAGCCTAGAGTAAGAACCACATTTTAGCCATAGTTGGCTAAATCCAGGCTTTAACAGAAAATTGTTCAGTGCAGGGTTTTCATGAGATCATTTTATTAATAACCCACTATGTGAACTAAACACATTTCTGGATACAGAAAAAAGTCAAAATAACAAGTTAAAGGGAGGCCTATGTATTTGATCACATAAAACCAGCAGAATTTGTAGCCTGTTTTGAAGAATGATTTAAATTTAAAACTAAAACCATGGTGGTAAACCTATACAAAGTACATTCAGTTTAAGATGGTGAGTGGGTTGACGCTGGCTGGATTGCAGGTGCTCACCAAATCTGCTCTATCACTGCCCTCCTCATCTGGACAGGGGAAAGAAAATATAGTCAAAGGCTCATGGAAAGGACAGGGAGAGATCACTCATCAATTACCATCATGGGCAAAACAAGCTCAACTTAAGGAAATTATTTTAATTTATTACCATTCAAAACAGAGTAGGATAATGAGAAATAAAATCTTAAAAAACACCATCCGCTTGCCCCTGCCTTCTACTTTTAACTTCAGTCCTGATTTTTATCTACCTCCTTCCACACAAAGCCATGCAGTGAGGGATGGGGAATGGGATTTGTAGTTAATTCATCACACCTTGTTGCTACTGCACCTTCCTCCTCAGGGGAAGGACTCCTCACACTCTTCCCTTGCTCTAGTGTGCGGTCCCTCTGCAGGAAACAGTTCTTCATGTACTTCTCCAATGTGAGTCCTTTCCAAGAGCTGCAGTTCTTCATTAATTGCTCCAGTGTGGAGTCTCTTCCATGAGGTGCCATCCTTCAGGCACAGACTTCTCTGGCATGGATCCCTTCCATGGATGCAGTCCTTCAGGAACAGACTGCTCCTGCATGGATTCCCCACCAGGTCACAAGTCTTGCAGCAAACCTGCTCCAGCATAGGCTCCTCTCTCCACAGGGCCACAGGTCCTGTCAGGAACCTTCTCTAGTGTGGGCTACCCACAGGGTCACAGCCTCCTTTGGGCATCCCCCTGCTCTGGCATGGGGTCTTCCATGGGCTGCAGGTGGAGATCTGCTCCACCATGGACCTCCATGAGCTGCAGGGGCACAGCCTGCCCCACCATGATCTGCACCACAGGTGGCAGGGGAATCTATGTTCTGGTGCCTGGAGCACCTCCTCCCTCCTTCTGCACTGACCTTATCTGCAGAGCTGTTACTGTCACATACTATTATTTCTCTTTCCTGCTGCAATTGCTGTTGCACAATTTTCCCTCCCTTCTTAAATATGTTTTCCCAGGCACTACCGCTGTCACCAATGGGCTCAATCTCAGGCAGTGGTGGATCCATCTTGGAGCCAGCTGGCATTAGCTCTATTGGACATGGGAGAAGCTGGGGAAGCTTCTTGCAGCTTCTCCAGAAGCCACCCTTGTAGCCCCCCTATGACAAAAGCCTTGCTATGCGAACCCAATACAGATAGTTGGTTTGCGTGAACCTTTTCTTATTATTTCCAAAAGCAACTGCGGCACTGGTTTTCTGGATTTAATACAGTTAGGCAGTTGCTGCTGAGTAAGATTTCTTTTAAGATTTGTGAAATCTTTCAGTCTGTACATTTCAATCCCAGTATCAGAACTATTGTTCCAACACTGCAGGAAGAATATGAACATCTGTAAATCACCCTTTCTTTCTCACTCTGCTTATGAATGTCTATCTTTCATTTACAAGTCTTCAGTTATGGTTGTCCCATTTATACACATTAACAGATTTATAATTATAAGTCATTTTAATTAAAATTATTGAAAATTGAATTCAGGGAAGGAGGAGAACTGTCACATCAGGCAAAGCAGTCTCTTTCTATCATTACCGAACAGGCTGTGCAGGTATACATAGGTATTTGCTACATAGGGCTACAAAGGTTTACTGAAGTTACGTATTCTTACCAGTGAAAACATAATGGATTTAAAATGCTTCCAAATGTGGGGTTTTTTTTTTCTTTGCTATGAAAGTAGCTCTTCACAAGAGGTAAATCAGTGGAAATAGATGTGTGGTTATTTGTAGCAACTTTTCTTGTCTTAGCATGTTCTGTTTTATTCTAGGTCTCCACATTCAACATTATAATCAAATTAGGTATATAAAAAAAATGAGCTTCTTAAGGCAACTTTTCATTTCAGTGAAGTACATTTAATAACTTTACTGACTACTACTAAATCTAGTAGTAGAGACAAATCTGAGTACTGAAAGAATCTGCAGTCCGTGAGAGAAAAGCATAACAAAGTGAAAGTCAGGCAAATTCACATGGAAGCAAGCTTTTAATTGAGTTGCTAATTTAGCATTTGATCAAGTTCTGGCCAGCTACATATCTCTTGACACCTTTAATTTATGAATGGATGTCCTTCTTTGGAAATGCTTTACTCATACATAAGTCAGTGAGTTTTATATAGGACCAAAGGTATCCAATTCTAGAGTTTATGTTAATCAGCAAGTCAAATTAGATAACCCAATTGTGTCTTCTAGAATTAAACACTCATTGACTATATAAATACACTTATCATCACATTAAATCAAACGGTTAGCACTTCCACTGAAGTGTTGGTTTCTTCAAAAGAAAAAATTGTCACCAAATTCTGCTCTGTGGTATACTGATAAACTTAGTGTAACTGATAAAATAATTTGTACCAAAGCTAGAGTAAAATACCAGGTTTCCAAGAATTTCTTATAACATAGGTAAAAATATTAGTTGATGAGGGTGAGAGCTGGTTTTTAACAAAATAGTAAACAAATGGCTAAAAACATTATGATAATACATTCTCTGGAAGCATGCTGAAGGAGCCAGAATGTACAGAGAAAAAGAAAGAGAAAAAAATGAGATAGATTACCCTAACAGTGAATCTTAAAAATAAGCTTTCCTTTAATTGGAAGAAAATTTAAGTATTCCATCTTGACATTCAGAGTATCTTATCCAGCTTTTCATTATTCAGACAAAGTATTGCCACCAAAATGAATTCATCACTGTAACGGAGACAAATGATCCAACATGGAACAGACAGAACTATCTTCCTGTTCTTATGAAGAAAATTGTCTCTTTGTACTATTATATCAGTAACAAAGATGTCTGGACTTTATAAGCACCTCTTTCCATTTAGTCTGCCTTAAATATTAATGATGCAATGATTTAACCTCTCTATACTAGGTTCAAGAAAGAGTTTAAAGGTACTAATAAGGAATAGGACTGTTTCAAACAGAACATAATCAAATTATTTTAAAGATATGGATAGTTTGCACCACCTTGAAAGAATTAATAATGTTAAATGAAAAGGATAATTGAAAAGGAGCTGACACACACTAAGACCACATCTAATCTGTCAAATTGTTTCAAGATAAATTGCATTAGATTATGACATTCCTCAAAAAGTGATCTATATAGCTATCTAAATTTTAAATACAAACACTAGCATCACTAGTAGTCCTAGAAATCTTGGGCAGATGTGGGAGAAATGCTTTAAAAAAAAACCCAAAAAAACAACAAACCCAACCTAACAGTAAAAGAAAGATGTATTTAACCAGTACTGTCAGCTTGTACCTAACAGTGGTGGAAAACAAAACCTGAATTCTTAAGTGGAAATTCTATTGAACATGAATATTTTAGATAATGAATTATCAAATCTCAACATATCAGAATTTAATGGTTACCTACAGCCCTTTCTACATTGTGTCTCTCCCCCTTGTCTCTGAAACTGCATTTGCCACATAAAACTAAAGCATACTAACATTTAAAATGAAGTTGGCATAGTTTTGTATACCAAATGGTAAAGACAGTTTCATGATTACTTTGCAAGCCAGAATCAGAAGTACTGACAGACAAATCTCTGGAGTTACTCAGCTCCAAGACTCTGCATAAGGAATTCACCTGATTTCCTTTCAATGAGCTTAAGTATGAATGGCAGACTGAATCTACACCAGGAGAGCAGAAACAAGCTCCATATCTCACACTATACACTTACCTTTTGTATTGTCGTTTGATTTTAACTGAGGACAAGTTGAAAAGAGATATACCTATTTATAGAAGACTAATGAGCCCATAAAAAGACAAAGGAATCTTTGGTCATCAGCTGCTATAACCAAAACCCCTACATCTTCTCTAGGATTGTGTCTAGACAGGTTTTTTCCCTTTAATATTATTACTGTTCAAAAAGTTTGCCTTATCACCAATGCCATGTAACAGAGGCATAGCCATTGATAAGACAGGCTAGAATAAAGAATCTGTAGAACAATTTTACCAGTTGATAGAAACTCTAGAAAGAATACTTCGCTATTACTTGATGTTTGACCGTTGGAGAAAACATGAGGATGGATTCAAAGTAAAACTATTTAACAGCTAGTTAAACATGCAGATCTTCACTGAGTGAGTTCCCCTTTTGCCACACCATAAGGTGAAACAGAAGAGGCATGGTGTCTCCTGCTGTCTTCAATTCTAACATCTCTAAAAAAAAAAAAAAAAAAAAAAAATGGTACTAGGAGTACCTTTTGAAGTACCTATTTGAAGAATAAAAAACCCCTATATTTGGGAGGATCATGCAGCATAGGGTTTTGTTTGACCACATCATCAAATCCAGAGTCTACTAAAGGATTTAATTAAATATAAATTTAATTAAATATAATTCAACAGACTCTGATAATGCAGTACTGTGGAACAAATCAGATAGAATTTATTTTGCAGAAGGAAAATATACTGCTACTATGATAGCACCCAAAATGGACAGTCATGAGTTGTCCTGGGCACTATTCCAATAACAACATTAGTAGATGTCCTACCCAATTTTTTAAGAGCTTCCCTTAAAATGTATGTAGGACAAAACCCAGAGGTGACATACAAAATATCTAATGCATTTCTTTTTCTTTTTATGAATGAAAAAGAATTGCTGAAGAAGCCAGTTAAAGAAAGAGAGATTGGTGTTGCACTAAGGTATTTTCTTAGGGGCAAGCAGTGGATTTATGTATTAATTGTATCTATGCTGCAAAGAACACTTGTCACAATTCCTAACAGAAAATTTCAATCAGTTTGTCAACTCAGTAAGACTTCTACTGTTAATGGATGATATTTTCCTCTTATTCAAGAAATTAGACTGTGTCCCAACTTTGCCTACATTAATGTACAAAATCCTTCTTTAAACATCTCACTAAAATACTGACAAATAACATATAAGATGCTATCAATCTAAAATTAGTGACTCAGTTAACAGGGGGCCTTGACCCCAAACATCACAATGGGAAAAATCTTTACAAATGAACAAACAGAACAGGAATGTAAGGAAGAAAATGACAGAAATAAATTCTGAAGGTAAAGTAAAAATTAAATAATTATCTAGAAAATTAGGCCAGAAACAATATTGAATCTGAGAATACTTGAGAACTCACAAAAAAAAAATTTACCAGCACGCATAGAAAGAATTAATCAGCTGATAACAGCAGTAGGGTTAAATTCAACAAGATAGCCAGAGACTGAAAGATTCTGCTCCCAGGCCATGGGTAAAGCTGAAATCAAATACTGGACATTTAAAAAAAAAAAAATAGGAACCCAAACCAAAAACAAACCAAAAGCAAAACTCCAAACTACACACACATAAAAAAACCCAAATAAATAATAAAAAACCAACCAAACAAAAAAAGCAAAACAAAACCCACCCACTCCTAAACCTAGATATGTACAGTAACCAAGGTTTTAGAGTATACTGTAAGATAGATGGCCATTTCTCTTCCAAATCTTAAGATACAAAGAAAATCTCAGATGAAGTCAAATCATGGAAGATTTGAAAAAGATGTCAATAGAAAGTTTGTCTCACCACTGAAAGAAAGAAGAGAGAGAAATGCAATAGAATTGAATATATTCATAAGATCAAGAATAGATAAATGGACACAAACACAACTATTGCAAAAGATTGCTTGAATATGCCACGTTCACCTATGACAAAATCTTCTAAGCTTTTCTCTGGTAGTTTGGTAACACAAAAACCTTCTTCATAAGGCATATACTGAGTAAAGGGTCATGGATAGGATCCAGTTTGCATATTAAGGTGTCTACATAAAAAGCTAAATATCTATGTTCTTATTAGTCAGTGGAGAATTCTGTATGATTAGCAGGGTGCGAAATGCTATTCAGCTCAACCTGGAACACAAGATTTGGGTCAGTGAATACCTGACGAGAGATGACGATGTGAAAAGCATTTGGTTGACATTACCTGAAAACATGAATTATAATTTTTATAATAGCTAAATTCAAACCTAAGAAGTGGTTTCCTTTGGGGTTTTAGGTTGAGACGATTCATAAGCTATTTGCTTCTGATCCAGCAAGGAAGGAATTCTGCTACCAAAATGTCTGGAAATTTTAATTTTTATTGAGATATTTAACAGATATTTACATTTGAGCTAATCCTTTTCAGACAGTGGACAGAAAGAGATAATACTATTTTTGATTAATTTCACTCTAAAGTACATATTCACATGTATCTATTTCTTCTTGTCTGAGGGTATTGACTATCTCAAATCAAAATGTTTGTGGTATATAACTATGTTAGCATTAACAAAACCCCTCAGAAATCCTGAAACACCCCAAGTAGTAAAAGACATAACGGAAAGGCATGTTATGATTCTTCAAGCCACAATTTCATGTGCAACTGAAATTATTATGTTGTTAAACTTTGAGTTAAAGCTGCTAGCTCTTCAGCTACCTTGTCTCTTAAGTATTTATTTGTATTTTATTAGAAAAAATATATTTACTTGCTTAATCAATCAGATTTTCACTGCATATTACAATGTACTGAAAAAAAAGACTGGCAAGAAGCTTCTTCAACACAAAAAAAAAAAAAAGGAGAAAATAAGTGCTAAAGCATTTTTTTTAAAAAAAGGAAATAAAATTAATCATAATTTCTACAGGTTAGGTTTTCATTTTTTTTTTTTTTGATAGAGAACACATGGTATTAACAAGTGTTATTTTTTAAAAAATTTTGTGACAAAATAACCATAAATTATATTTCAAAATTCAAATACAAAAATACTTCTGAAATTTTGTAACATTAACTTGAACTTTGCACCAAGTGTCACTTATGAAAGAACACTGCCTTTTGATAAGAACACCTTTATGACAATATATCTTTAAAGAATAGGTATGTAAAAATTTATCCAAGAAAATAGGTCAAGGTTTTCCATAATTTAGTCTTTGTGGCATTTCACGACACAAAATCAAGTTGATGAGGAGACTCAAATCCGACTTTATTACAGCTAAGCCCTTTTCATCCCCTTGTTCGGTACTTTCCCAACTTGCACAAACATGCCACGTTTAATCTCATTGGCCCCTGTAAAAAACTCCAGGTAAATAGTCCAATCACAATGCTGCAGACCCTCTCACAACCCCCACATCATCAACTGAGACTCCCGCTGCAAGTACATCTTGGCCCATCCTCCCAAGGCTTGTTTTTCCACCTTCCCTGTCCTTCAAAGGTCCAACTTATCGTCCCAGGGCTTGTTAAGCATTAAGGCCTCAGAGCTCATTTCCAAACTGTTTATCATGCAAATCTTACAGACTTCACTCCCCACAAATCTTCCTTTCCTACGCATTGTTCATCACATTTCTGTTGAAGTAAGTGGTACAGAAAAATACTTCAGAATGAAAAAAAGGTGATAAAAACCTGGTACTTTTTTCCTTAATAAATTAGGTTTGGTTTTCAAAGAAATATCATTATGTCTTAGCTCACATAACTTGCTACATATTATTACAGATAATGTACTTTTCTAGGTGTTCTATAAATCCACTGATTCCATAACAGATACAGAAGTAGTTACTACCATCTTTACGACTGTGGTGCAAACACTGGTACTTGGAAGCAGAAATCATACTGAAGGATTTGTAAAATTATATACACAAATTTAAGGGTTACTTTTTGAAAACATAAGCATTTATTTGGTTTAATGCTACATTTACTATACTGATAGACCTTTTCAGATGCAGATAATTAAATGTGATGCTTAAGGGAATTTAGTCATCACTATAGGGATCAGAAATAAATTATTTTTCTTTCAAACACAGGACTGTACAAATAGATCTAGACATGAAGAAAAAATTAGTTCAGTGATTTGTTTTCCCAGGCAGTTGCAACAATCACCTGGTGATTTAAAAACACAAACCTAAAAGTGCAACAACCTTAAATCGATTCATTTCATAAGAAATAAATAAAACATTTCCATATAAGTATTGTATCCAGCAATGTAGCCATATATGCCAATTTTGTAATTAAATCATAACACCTTATTATAGAACATAATCCTGTGTATTCTGATCTGGTTTTTTAGCTGTGGTTTTGTTTTTTTTATTTTGCAACAAGGTGCTTGAGAAAAGGTCAGAATGGTAATTCAGGAGGTGAAAGGATTGGTAAGCTGACCTCATGAGGGTATGGGCTATCAACAAACAAGTTGCCAAATACTGATCCAAATTACAGTGATATTAATGAAAAAAATCTAATTATATTTCATTGGTTCAAAGTGATTTGTTTCACTTCTATTAAGAAAAACAGAGAAAGGAATAATCCTTTAACTATCTACCAACTAGAAACCTTTTTTTAAAAAAAAACAAACAAACAATTTGGCAAAATTTCCTTGTAACTGTATTAATAGGATGTCCTGGGTTCAGTAATAGCAGTCATTTTTCTCCTTCTTAGTAGCTGGTGCAGTGCTGTGTTTTTGGCTTTCAGCCTGAGAACAGTGCTGATAACACCGATGTTTTTAGTTGTTGCTCAGTAATGGTTACTCCCAACAAGGACTTTCTGAGTGTCATGCTCTGCCAGGGAGGAGGGGAAGCCAGGAGGAAGCAGAGACAGGACACCTGATCCAGACTAACCAAACAGGTATTCCACACCACAGCACATCATGCCTAGTATATAAACTGGAGGGAGTTACCCAGAAAGGCTAGATCACTGCTTGGGTCGGGCTGGGTATCTGTCGGCGAGTGGTGAGTGGTTGTATTTTCTCCCTTTGTTATTTCCCTTATCATCATTATTATTATTGGTGGTAGCAGTAGTGGTTTTGTGTTATACCTTAGTTACTGGACTGTTCTTATCTCAACCTGTGGGAGTTACATTCTTTCGATTCTCCTCCCCATCTCCCCAGGAGCAGGAGGAGGAAAAGGCAGCGGGGGTGTGAGGGAGCGGCTGCTTGGTTCTGAGTTACTGACTGGGCTTAAACCACTGCATAGGATCAGAGTCACTGGTCATGAAAGTACTTTGCAATGATTAATCCAGCCAGCCTGTTATCTTAGTATCCTCATAGATACATACTCATACTACTGAGAATTAGTTTCATATTGCATGCAGAACCGAAAGTACTAGGTACTGCTGAGACATAGTCATAATGTACCAGCAAAGTACAGGCAAAAATACTAGCTTTTCTTGGCATTACTAAGAATAATTTTAATGAAATAATTTTTAGGAACTGACTAAAAATAATATAGCAAACAAGTTCAAATATTATTTGAATATAATATTTATATGTTATTCTGTATAACCTGTATATTCAACTAGCTAAAATGGGCAAACTAGGTATTTATTTAACTTTGTTTTGCTTATTAATACAAGATGTGTATCTTTCTTTCTTTGAAGTTAAAAGTGAGACAAAATTTTTCTGTCATCCCATGTGAAAAAGTGTCGTATCGTATGTACAGTTCATAGTATCAAATGGCAACATATGAAAGAAAAAGTATTTTGTATGTATACGCATTTGGAATTTAATGTACATTTTTAATCTTTTGGTTGCAGGTATGAAGTTTGGTCTTCACAGCCTATCAGTTTAACACAATAAAGGAAGAAGTAGGATAAAGTAATTTGCAGTTCTTGATACTGTGACCTAGCTTCAAAAATAAACAAAAGTGTACTCCTTCCTTGAGCATTGTACAGATCAGGGTACCAACATGCATAGGTTGAGAGCTCTTTTCCACAGTCTGGAGCTGGAAATATTTCACATTCTGTCAGGAACTGAACTCAGGCATGTAATTTTTTTGGCTACTGTCTAATAGACATGTAAGGAATTAAAAAGCTAACAAAGCCCTCATTTAAGCACTCTTTCTCCTGGTTCTCTTTTCTTATTGCTTCTTCTGTTATCTCTTTCAGGAGAAAAAAAGACCAACAACCTCTCTCAAACTGCCATCCATTTAATTGTCTCCCTCCTTTGTAGCTTATTACAACTAACATCAGCATCAAACACACATATTTATATCTGTTACGTGTCTGTTTCAGAATTGCTTTCTGAAAACACAAATCTTCCAGACTAAAATCTGGCTGCTTTTCTCACATCTCCGAGTAGACGTTTTGCCATCACATCAGTTCTGACACAGCGAAACAGGAGTTGCTATTCTTTCTCTCAAACATGCTTCTCTCCATTAACTCCTCACTATAGGGAAGTGTAAGTACTGTCACCAAGAGTCTTTACTAGCTATTTGATTTGAAACTCTGTATTGATTTTATCTAAGTTTATGTAACAAATTCTGATATTTGTTTCTCTATGAAAATGATAAGAACAGTCTCTAAAGTACATGTATTTTGATAAAATTCTAGACAGTCATCACTTAACATCAGACTTTCTTAGATCCTTTTTTTCACCCCTTAACAAATGCAGGCTGAACCTGTTGTTATTTAATCAAATGTCTGTTGTATCCTCCCCTCAAAAGCCCACACTCTCTAAATGACCTTTAAGACATCGCCTTTTGCCTCCAGCTCTTTAGTGATGTCAGCTTCCATCATCCACTTTCTAAATTTTCAAGAAAGTATGTTGGTGCTTTCAATTCTGAATTACTTGGTGCTGAACAAGGACTTGCTCTAAGTTCTGTGTCATATCTCATTTCAAAATATATGTTTGTTGTGACTCTTATTCCCCCTCCACACAACAAACAAGACAAACCAAAACAAGAGCCAAGTAGACAACAGTTAGGAAGATGGTGCACTGGGACCACTTACTACCCCACTGAAAGGAACAGTTTGATTGTTTGTCTGTTTACCTGCTATTTTCCCAATTATCTGTATCCATTTGTCATTTCTTCTTTTCTAAGACAATAAACTCGTTGGGGCAGAAACTATCTTTTGTTTGCACTTTAGTTCAGCAGATCTGATTTTTGTTATTGCTAGTAGAAGGCAGTAGGCTCTGCACTGGCGGTGCAGGTTCTCAAGATGTGCCATGGCCTGAGCAGGTTTCAGCTTGCTGTAACAATTTGCTGGTATCTGAGTGACTTTTGTGTCCCCTGCTTTAGCTTCAGCTCAGGGAACTTCATTGTTACACTGGAAAGCTTGTAATGTGCAAAAGTGAATGTGCCATACATACAGAGCCATGAAATTATGGCTAATCCAACTAATATCTTAACAGCTGAGTATAGCAAATCATGCAATTAAATGTCTTATTCTGCAGGCCTGTGAGTGGGACGTTAACTGCCAGCAATACATTTGAGACCAAGTTTAATGAGTGAAGCCACCAGCAGTCTACAAAGTTTCACAAGTGGAATGTTCTGCTGTTTGATTTTTCCTATTTCCTTCTTTTTATGCATTTTGTATTTTCAGTCATGGAGTTACCACAGTACAACATGCAGCACTTCAGGTTTAGATTGTTGGTCAATATGATGAAAAAAAAGAGGCACAAGTCTAACAATATGAACGATAAAAATAATACACAAAATTTTAATACACAAAAGTTTTCTGAAAACAAGGAAAAAATTCTATATATATTCATGATGCACAAACACTATTATTATCATTTGAGGAAAAGACCTGGATTATTGTTAAAGTTAGATATATTTTTATCCAGTCCAACAGTCTGAAAAATTCAAGCAACTTTTAATATCTGTACTTAAGAAGGTTTGGTTACTTTAGACATATATCTGAGCTGTATTCATAAAAAATAGAGCACATACTGGAAAGATGAACAAATATCTCTTACATACCAAAATAAAAAACAAAACAAAACAAAAGGAAAACCCATAAAAATCTATTTTTTATCTATTTTATCCTTCTGTCATAGACAAAAAATAGCACGGCCCAAGCAATGGACACAAGAGATATCAATGCAATTTTTCACGTTGACATATTTCCGAAGTACAAAAACAAAGCTACAAAGCTTTACTGAATTCTGTACACTTTACTTTCAATTTCTCTAGAAAAAAGTTACTCATAAAATGTTATTTTGGCAGTATTTTTAAGACATTTTTTAATACATATTTATGCATTTTAAAGGGCTTGAATTCAAAGTGTGAAAATCCTCTAATGATTTTTCCATTTGTTAAGGGAATCCATTTGTTCTCCTTACCCATCTAGAGAATTACTTACCTTATAATAGTTTTCTGACAATTTAAATTTGCTAGATTTCAGAATAACATTGTTCTATAGAGAATAAAAAAAAATGCTGACTTTTTTTGATATTGATTCATTTACTAACTGCACTAGATAAGACATTATGACATTTTCTGTAAGTTCTCATAGATAGATACATAGTATACTTGCTGGAGTATTTTTCAGCTTTGCTTTACTTCTCTGGCTGACTGTTCAAAAGGAAATTAATGATGTGGCATTCACATAAACTCATCTGCAGTTTGATTTCTAAATATGTCATTTATCTTTACAGATGTAGTAAAATTATTAGGCATCTAAAGCATGTACCTGGAAGACCAAATGAATGCAACCATCATTTTTGTACACTGTGCATGAAACATAATATTTCTTTCCTTCTGCTAAACTGAAATCCAGAAGAAAACAGAAAATCAATTGAAAGTCTTCAGAAACTTCACAGGTATCCATCTTAGTGTCTGAGAGAAAGAAAAGCCCTAAGATTCATGAACTAGAAAAAGGATCGAGCATCTTGAGAAATCAAGGGTTAATCTTATTGGCATTAACTTTGTATTGGAAAAGATTTCCTTAAGTCTGCTTTTCACTCATTACTCATATCTTATGAGGAATGGCCGAAAGAACTGAGATTGTTTAGTCTGGAGAAGAGAAGGCTCAGGGGCATCTTCTGGGGCTGTTCGTGCATCTGCAGACCATGCCTCAACAAAATCCTTTTGTTCAGTGCAAGCCCTATTTTCCATGGCTCCCAAGTTCAGGTTGATACAATACTTGTCTTGCCCCATTGTGTTTCCACCATATCTTTAGCAATTATTCTGAATTCCCACATCTAGACTTCAACACAACTAAATAAAACAGTTATTCCTATTCCTTCAAGTACTCTTATTCTATAGGCTGAGAGTTCTTAGAATTCTTTATAATTCCTGTTTGGTTGGGGTTTTTTTTCTGCTGTATTGCTTTCCATATGTCTACAGGGAAGGAAACATAAGTTGCAATTAACGTTAATACATATCTTCAAAACAAGATAATTGCAAATCAGTTCTGCCAAATCTTAATGTTCAGGTTTTTCATTTCACTGTACATTTCTCAGTTATATAAGTTCTGATTTAAGAATGGGTTCAACTGCTAATGCATAAATATTGAAGTGAGTTCAAAGGGGTTTCAACTCAGTTTTAAGTTTATTGGGTGAATGTATCTCATGTACACCTTTGAAATTCTGTCTCTAGCATTTCATATTCTGCCTGTTCTCATCATAATAAATAACAGGGTGGGTAGTTACTGAAAACCTTTGCAGACATTTAAGAGCAATAAGTACCGGCTTTCAGAAGGAAGATCTAAAGAATTACAAACTATGGCATTGCTTTCAAGGTAACTCCCTTTAAACTGTGTATTTGTAAACATAAATGTCTTTTAAAACTGTATAAATCATTTCAGCTGTAAAAGTGGCTCACAGAAGAATGAGCATATTAAAAAATTACTAACCTTCATTACACTAAACATGTAAATTTGGCAGGTAATTGTTTCAGTGCCTGAAGTAAACTGCTGTCAGCCACTATTTTTTTGAAGATAAATCCAATTTTTTTTCTAAAGATACAAAAGATAAAAAATTTTGTATCTTTAGAAAAAAAGATTTTTAGATTTTAGAATATTTAGATTTTAATTTTTTAGAAGGAAAAGATTTTAGATTTTTAGAAAAAAATATTTAGAAATAATCAACATTATTATAGAAAAAATTTTCTTGACTGAAACTGCTCAGACATATGCTATGTAATTTCTAGTAAAGGTTTTAAGAAATGTTTTTAAGATACCTGGTCCAGATTTTTACAGGATATGATATATTAGAATTTCTATTTAACCTGCAAAGAAGTGAAGAATGTTGATCTATTAAGTCACATGAAAATTAAATTTTGAAAAGCTTCTCTTTTTCTCTTCTAGTAACCTTTACACAAAACCTGGCCTACACAGTGTCTTCTTCAGCAATTAGTTAATTGCATGGTGCTGTGAAAGGGCTGAATATGATTCTGGGTTCATCACTTGTACAAAATATACTATCATACATGTATTAATATACTGTGAAGTATTATTATAAATAATTTAAACTCTGTTTCTCCAAGAAAACGAAAGACTACATTCAATCATAAAATATTCTAATTTTTTGTCATGTGTGTTTTTTTACTTGGTATTGGGGTAGCTTTCCCAGACCTTAGCATAATATATTGAAAGTTCCATTGCAGAGGTAAGGGTCACAGAAGTCAGAATAGAGAAACTTCTGTGCACAATCCATTTTAAGACTCCTATACTGCAGCTATGTAGTCTTTTTAAAACTGTATGATTAAACACATCACTCTAAAGATATTTGCTGTGAATTTCTTGAAACAATAACAAGTGTTAGCTTTGAATTTTATACTTTGAAAATTCAAAAATGTATTTTAAAAATGCCTTCATTTCATTTTATGTACCTCATGAAAAAGAATCAGTGTAAACAAACTTTTTGAATTACTTGAAATGAAAAAACAGAGTTGACCTTTTTTCTTTTCTCTTTTCTTTTTTTTTTTTTCCCCCCAAAATATTATAAAATATATCCCCCAGAAAAAGAAATACAGACCAGAGAAATGGGCTGACAGGAACATCATGAAGTACATGCTGGAAAGTTAGCCACCAATGTGCCCTTTTGACAAAGGCAGCTAATTTTACTCTGGCTTGCATTAGGAAATTATTGCCAGCAGGTCGAGGGAGGTGATCCTTCCACTCTACTCAGCACTGGTGAGGCCATGCCTGAAGTATTGTGTCCAGATCTCAGCTCCTAAATACAAGAAACACATAGGCATATGGGAGACTGTCCAGCAAAGGACCATGAAGATGAAGAGTCTGGAACATCTCTCCTATGAAGAAAGGCTGCAAGAGCTGGTATTATTCATCCTGAAGAAGAAAAGGCTCAGGGGGGAATCTTATCAATATGTACAAACACCTTCAGGGAGAATGCAAAGAAGACATGCATGGGCTTTTTCAGCGGTGCTCAGTGACAGGACAAAAGGTAGTCGGCACAAGGTGAAATACAGGAGCTACCCTCTGAATAAACAGGAAGCACTTTCTCACTGAGAGGGTAGCTAACAACTAGCACAGATTTCCCGGAGAGGTTGTGGAGTCTCTTTGAATATTGAAAATGAAAATGCTTTGCCAAAGAATTAATTCCATTAATATTTTTTGCTTTTCCCAGTTAAATAAATATATATTCTTCACAGATCATGAATACACACATACAAAATGCACACAAAATACTTATTGATAAGAAAAATATGGGTTTGGTGGATATTTTCTAAATTTGAAAGACAGAAATCCTTTTCTTTTTTTTTTAGCTTGCTTGCTAGCTTGCTTGCTAGCTATCATTTTTGCTGTTCAGCTGGCTGACTTTCCCTCACAAAGTACTGCTCTGATCAAAATTGTTTCCAAGAATTTCAAGCTTTTCAATTTACCTCAGAGAACAAGAGGGTTTTTTTTAAAAAAAATTCTTAAGAAATGGTTCACAGTGGGCTTGCACAATGGATCCACCTGTCAAATTTTGACACTTTCTAAAATATTTAAAAAAAAAAAAGTCTAGTGCATCAGCTTTAGATTGTTCTGTTTGAAAAAAGCTCAATAGCACAAATTCACCTGCTTGTTTCTGGTTATCATGGCCTGTGTATCTATTTTGTGAGTAAAGAAAGACAGCTTTGTTGCTTCACTTGCTTCCTTTAGCTTTTCTGGATGTTACATTGATAACAGTTAAAATATAATGTATATAAAAAAAGAAGATATTACCCAAGGACTGCAGAGAATCCGGAGCGAGTTAAAAAGTGTCCTGAAACCCACTGTACTCCACTGAAGTTTCCAGTGACTATAGCAACGTCAATAATTGTGTCAGCAGTGCTGAAATGTATGACTTGAGTCTTCTACCATCAATAAATGAAATTATTTGTTTGCAATTGCACTTGAGCATGATCTGAACGTATTGTTGAGAAATGCTGTGAGGCTCAAACTCTAGTATGCTGTTATGTGATGCCTGCAGATGACAAATCATGTATGTTCTTCTAAAAGGACACTAGGCTTTCTAGAGCTTCACTGCAGAAGGGTATTATAAAATGGTACTCAAGCTTGTCGTGGTGTGCCCAGCATGTCCATAGTTGGTCATAAGCACCCTTGATGATCCTGTTAAATGATGTCATAATCTCAAGAAGCATAGACTTCCATCCACACATTCCAAATGAATGGAAATTTAGAAACAAGCAAGGAACTGAGCCTGTGTTCAACATATGGTATAAACTTAGCTTTCCTTTTTCCACCTAGTCTGCTAATACACCAAGCAAAAAAAAAAAGTGATGATGTGGGCACAAAAAGTATAAAAATTTTTCCATCATTTTACTGTATGAAAGAGCTATTCCTTATTCTTTCAGGACTTTGTTGATAATGCTTTATAACTTCTCTAATCTTGTTCCTTCTCTGAATAGATAAGAAAATGAATACTAGTTGCACAAAAAATTGGATTTTTGCTTAACTGAAGAAAGAACAGTTCCATCACTTCCAAAATTACAGAATTTTGTAAGAATAAATATATTTTTATTTCTTTGGTGATGGTAAATGATTCTTGCCACTGCTGAGCTATAGATAATAAAGGGAAAGTATTATCAGATGTTAACACTTCATGTAAAATATGGAAGTGCTTCTAGCTTACCAACCTAAAAATAAGCTGAAATTACTCATATACTTTATGTGAACAAAATTACTTCTAATCAAAATGAACTGTCCATATAAAGAGCTCAAATCAACAATACAAAAAATGGAATGAAAAATAATGACTACAGCTTTCCTATTTCTCTATAAAGCACAGATACTTAAAATAGTATACAGCTAAGTATAAACATGCCTTCAGAAAGACACAGTTGGAATCTAACTTTTCTACCCAGACAATCTGAATTTTATTACTGGAAGTTCACCGCACTCAGCAAAAACTTTTATTTGAAAATCTTCTATTTTCTCATATTCTAAGTAAATGTTTCATTTTAGTAATGCTTAAACATTTCATTTTGATATTGTGAAATATGACTTTTGCTTTTTTACTTTTAGTGTTATGATTACTAATACTAATATTGAAAGTAATCCTTAAATTGTGAAACAAGACCAAGCATATTTGGAATTGGCCAATTTTATTTTCTTCTCAGGAGGAAAGTTCCATGTTTTATTCTTATATTTTAAATTTGGTCTAGTAAAGTGTAAGGTATTTTGTTTCTGTTCAACATAAATTTTAGTTTTACTCATTATAGTATTATTTCTTCAGCTCTAATGTAAAGTTCTTAAACCTAGCCTACACTAAAACCAGCAGCAAAAATCACATAAACTGTAATGGAGCAAGCATTACAGCAGAAGTTCTATGCACATACTACGTGACGTAGTGTATACTTGCATACCCACACAAGTCAGTAGTTTCCCAAAACAAAATAAAACTGGACAAATAGAAAAACTTCTGACATTTAAAGGACTTTTCTATTTTAGGAAGAGGGAGGAAAAAAAAACAAAACAAAAAACCAAAGAACTAGATCCCTAATCCAGAGCAAAGATTAAAATCAATCAGTGAAGAAAAAAAAAAAAAAAAAAAAAAAAAAAAGAAAAAAAGAAAAAAAAAATCTACAATCTTCTCAAAAGCTGGCATTTCAAAAAAGGATTTACTCCCAAGCAAGCCAGAATGAATTAGTAGTTTGATAAGGACCATCCTGGAAGACTGGTGAGTTCTTCTTTAACTTCAGGGATGCAGAGTTAGACTGAGCAGGATCCCCAAGGCAGTCAGTACCATGATCAGCACACAGGCTCACTGCCTCTTTGCCGAGCCAATGGCCTGAGCGCAAGCACAGGGCTTCCCTCCAGCTTCCTTTACTCAAAGTGGGTTTTGATTGTGTGGCTCCCTGCCTTGAAGACTTATGTTCACTTTGCTTTTTCCCTGCATGCAAAGAGTGAAAGTGACAAGACTATTCTAGGAGGGCAGCCAAGAAGATGTAAGTACATTTTTCCTAGCTGGTCATAAAAGTAATGGTAATGATATGATTATTTTTGCAACTCTGAAATTTTCCTATGGACATTTCTTTTGTAAAGAAGAATTTTCTGTTTTAGAATACATGTTAGTGAAAAAATTCTTAAATTAAATACTTTGGTTTCTGAAGTAGAAAGACAATCTGTTGCTCTGTACATTAAATATTTAAGAAATTGCTGCAAGTCCTTGTGTTTTGAAGAGCTCAGACCTCACCCTGATGGATTTATTGAAAAAGAGGCAGTAACTCCCATATTTGCAGTCCTCATTATAGCAGGGAACAAAAATTCATAATTAAAATATAAATATAAAATCATTAGCAAAGACATTTTAGAATGCAGTTTTGTAACATGTCCAGCACCCTTGTCTTTCCTGAAAATAGCCCTCTATGTTGGCCAAGACCCTTTGGTTCACTTTGAATTCTGTAGACAGAAGCTATTAACTGAGAAAGAAAGCACAACTGGCCTGCTTATTTTTCAGACTTACATAAAGCCAGTGTGAAAACAGGTGGAAAATAGGCCTTTGTGCTTTTCAGGATACAAAGGTATCTGAACAACATACCAGTTAGTTCCCTTTGAATGTGTTTTTTTATCTTCTTCTTCACCACTTAACTGAGTTCAGAAACTGGCTTCTCTTATGCTTCTTTGAGCTTAAACCGGTGGCAATTTATCTGTATTTTCTTTATTGTATAACTATATTAAAAACACACCTCAGCTAGCTGTCTCAAGGGCATTTCAAGCAACATGTTTTACACTGAGTAATTAGGAAAGAATTACATATAGTTTCAGTATTCCTTAATATTAGTTTTATTTGCCTTAACCATTATTCCTTATTAAATTTTAATTTTCTGCTGCCAGTTACCAGTACGCTGAAAACAGAAATGACATTTCAGGACTATGGATTTTGTCTTTATTTTGTGTGTTCTACATATCCTCATTGTATTTAACCATCCTGCATGTACTAGAAATAGAATCATAGAATCATAGAATAGTTAGCGTTGGAAAGGACCTTAAGATCATCTAGTTCCAACCCCCCTGCCATGGGGGGGGCGGGTTATCCAATCTAAACTTCCCCTGTTTAAGTTTTAACCCATTACCCCTTGTCCTGTTACTACAGTCCCTAATGAGTAGTCATAGGCATGAATAGGCATTAACTTATCCGACACTGTTCATGCATTTGTAAGATTTGTCTTTCTGTTCTGTTTTCTTGCAGTATTGTGTAGAACGACAGTTTGATTGACTTGCAGTCTTTTAATTAAGTAATTTTAATTAATTAACTTTTAATTAAGCGATAGGACAAGGGGTAATGGGTTAAAACTTAAACAGGGGAAGTTTAGATTTGATATGAAGAAGTTCTTTACTGTAAGGGTGGTGAGGCGTTGGAATGGGTTGCCCAGGGAGGTTGTGAGAGCTCCATCTGTGGTGGTGTTCAAGGCCAGGCTGGACAGAGCTTTGGGTGACATGGTTTAGTGTGGGGTGTCCCTGCCCATGGCAGGGGGGTTGGAACTAGATGATCTAAAGTTCCTTTCCAACCCTAACTATTCTATGATTCTATGATTCTAATTCTAAAGATAGATGTTTTGCTTTTGAAGACCTGCTTTGTGTCTGTTTTAATTGACTTTCCTATGCCCTTTCTAATTTATGTGTATTTTGCAATGGAATGCCCATTGACTAACATACACAGTCGTATTCACTATAAATACTACATTTTTAATCACATTTCCACTTATTAGCCATTCCAGGAAATAAATTCTCTTGTGGTATACATATCAGTTAACAATATTTAGAATTATCACTTGCTCATTTTCATAAAGCTTCCAGCTTTCAATATTAGCTCAGATTTACTTTATCAATGGGTTATTGTCTGGGCATTGGGTAGCCTGAGATCATGGCCTTCTTACAAATACATTCTCCAAAACTGTCATTTTGATTCTATATCAAAACAAATAATAAAAATAGTCTGAAACTGCACTCTTTTCTTTTATGAACTGAAAAATTGTTTTCTGGTCAGCACTAGAAAATACTAAAATTCTCAGATCCCTTACTTAGTTTGTCAATCATAGAATAGAGTGAAAAATTACTTAGTTTACTAAGGTTTATTTCAGAGAAAACTACCATGAAACAAGTAGAAATGAAAAAAAACCACAAAAACAAAACCAAACACTTCTGCTGGTGTTTCCAACTGCAGACAAAATAAAACCCAAACATTTAATTGAGTGGGAATTTATTTATAATTATATATATAAATATAGAAGTATATATAAATAAAATCAAGCCATGAATAAATATAGATGCACTCAAGACAAATAAAGAAGATTATATGACTTAGGAAATAAGTCAAAGGCTTTCTCACACTTACTTAGTGAAATCCTGCTGTTAGTGAAGCTAAAGGAAAAAATCTGTTGCATGACATGAACAAACTCAAGAGTTTCTCCTCAGCTTCAGGAATCCCAAAACTACCATGCACCAGTTTGCATTGCAGAGCAGTTCCAGAGCTTGAGAACAGGAACCTTCTCACATGAAAATGTAATAAAAGTATCTGAAACTGAACTGAGTGAAGAAGAACAGTTATCAGTGCATAGTTATTATGAATTTGATCATAAGAGTATAAAAACTATTAAACTGATAAAAACACACCTCTACCTAGAGTGACAAAAAAGAAGCTAAAAGAAAATCAAGACACCGAGACAACCTATATAATGTGCATCTTTAAAAGTGAATGAGTAATGAAGCCATGTGTGATGTTTACTTCTCTCTCCTTATTCAAGGGTATCTTGAAGAAATATTTTGTCTTTAAGCCTTTAAAAAAGCCTCAAAGAAGCTCAAATTCTCCAGCATACTAGGCATATGAGTATAACAGCACTTGCATCGTATCCTCTTTCTAATGTACTCATAAGCTTTTGGTTGCTGCAGAATATGAGAATAATTGTACAGAAAATGTTCAGAAATGGAATATATTCATCTTTAAAATACCTTCACTAGGTACACATTATCTCCATTGTGCAAAAGACACTGGTACAATCTTGGATAGCGTGCCTGTGACATGATAAAGAATAAAACATACTCTATATCGGCCAAAAAAGTAGGTAGCACCATAATTACTTAATTTTCTGTGTGCTCCAGTGAAATCAAATAATTCCTGAAAACTCACTTTTCTTTGAAAGACTTAGAGCCTTTTACTGGTAGGTGAAGATAGATACATAATTCAATAGGGAAATACAGATTCTTCCAGTTATGTTACATATTCTGGATTGTATCATAATATATGACGCTACGCTTACACTGGCTTAGATGATAGGAGCCTTTGTATTTGCTTGGAGAATGTAAACATGGTTTTGTGACAAAGTCACAAAACAGACAGATCTTTTTATTCCACTCTCCTTCTATTTCTAAATAGTAGTTTTGAGATTGAATTCAGTTTTCAGTATTCAGAATAGTAATAGAAGAAGCAGTGACAAAATTCAACTCCATGACTCAGAAGATGCCGGATCCAAGATGTGATGAAAGACAGTGTCAGCCCATAGGACTCACACAACTGGTGCTGATTTATGGGGGAACACATGCTGCAGTAGCAACTAAGTCTTAAGGAGAGCTTTGTAAGTGAAGAACATCAATGGGAGAAAGAGCAAATATCTTGGCACATTTAGTATTTGAAAGATGGAGATAATATGTGAGTTTTGCAACCATTGCATGAAACCTAACAAAGCTGCATGAAGAAAATATACCTTCTCCTGAAACAAACCCCCTGATCAAACTTCTGGCACATCAAACTCTCACTTTCATCTTTAAAAACATGTAGGCAGTGTATTCAACCATATTGAAAGAACATGATGAGTGAAAAGAAATAACACTAAACATTGCAAATTCTCTTTCCTCTTTAACTGAACAGATTTAAATATCATTCTCATGAACGCTTTTTTGCTGAAAACATACACTTTTCAATGAATGAAAATCAGAAAGGGGCAACCACTCAACTGGAAAACAAGATTGTTTTTCACCTATATTAAATGAACACACTTATTTTTTAAACCATCACTTTGGAGGCACTGGTTATTAAAACTTGAAGTCAGAGCTGCTATTCAGATGTGCCTAGACACAACGGAGACAACAGGAATTCTTGAAATTCAGCAAGGAGGAGCTTGTGGGAAGGAGTGTTGGTGAGCAGCAAGCTAAGCATGAGCCAGTAGTGACCCTGGCAGCACAGACAGCCAACAGTGTCCAAGGCTGCATCAGCAGGTGCAGAACCAGCATGTCAGTGAATATATTGTCCTCCTTTGATCAACAGTTTTTAGACCTCATCTAGAAAGCTTGTTCAGCCACCCCTGATCCTACCCCAAGTATTATACTCTGTGAAGCCTGAGAGAGCTGGGCTTGTTCAGCCTGGAAAAAACATGACTTTGAGGGAGACCTAATAGGAATCCACCAGTGCCTACAGAAAGGTAATTTAGAAGATACAGCCAGTCTTCACACACAGCTGTGCTTGATGGGTAGACAAGTGACAATAAGCATAAATTGGAAAAAAAGTAGAGTATCAGCCTGCATGCATGGAAGACCTTTTCATCGTGCAGACAGTCCAGCAGTAGTGCGTTACCCACAGAGGTTGTATAGTCTTTGTCCTTCAAGGTGACCAAGACGATAAAATCCTGAGTAACCTGGTCTGACCCATAACTGACAACTTTGAGCAGGAGTTTGGATTCAAGATGTCCTGAGGCTACTCCAAATCTGAATTATTCTATGATACTAAGTTTCTGAATTGTTTTAAAGTTACTTAATTAAAATGAAATAGTATATCCATTTTTTTCAAAAAGGGACAGCATAGAAGACTTGTATAGAAGTAAGGATAAGAAGTGTACCTTCTATTTCTTAAGAAATGTAGAACTGATCAGAAATCTATCTCTGTGGAGGAATAGTCTGTGACATGGGATATTGCCAATATAGTCTTGATAAACGAACAGGCAAGCAAACAAACCAAGCCAAGTGGCAAATCATAATTAAAAATTTCTGTGTAATCTCTGTTTTACCAACCTGTCTTTCACATCATGTGGCATAAAGCGAAAAAGTCAGCAATCTGGCAGCTCTTTTTTACCTCCTTCCAGAAAATGCATGCTGAGCTATTTGAAGCATCTGTTGCATGGTGTTTTTAAATAGGAAGAACAGTGGACAGTTGTCAATATCTGTGTCATAACGTCATTTAGGGGCCCACCAACTATCAGGGGGAGGTACAAAACAGGAGCAGGAGGAACAAATACACTTGGGTTGGCAGTAGATGGGAACTGAATGTAAAGAGAAAGAGCAAGCATAAATAGCACTTTTTTGCATTCAGCAGTTCTACAAAACAGTAAACTGAAATGTGAATGTTTAAAGCTATCTGACTTGTTAGATTTCTAGTCAACTAGCTTTTAATTAAACATAGCCTAAAAGCCTGTTCAACAGAATACAGGCGAGGTGATCTGTGCTATGCAGTCTCCAAGGAAAAGACCCTGCTCTGTGGCAAACTTTGCTGTCTATGAGAAATGTCAGAATTTGGAGGGAAGAGGGGAGGGTTGTGGTGTGGAGGAAGCATTCTTTTAATCCCCTTTTATAGACTACAGTATTTATTTTTTATTTTCCCTGTGAAGCTAGAAAAACGTGCCCCTTTAGCTGACAAAATCTGCTCTATTTCTATACTTGGTCATTTTACTGAATGACCATTAATGAAAGTGTTAGGGAAAGAGCTAGAGAATTATCCAGCCTATGATGGGATTCAATATGGCTGGCTTAGATTCTTAACAGTGAATTGTCAAATTCTAAACTAATCACTGCCTGATCCCATTTTATCCACTGGAGAAAGATAGACACAACCAGGAGAGATCCTTCTTGGCTCAATATGACTGTCTAAACTTAGTGAGATGGATTGCTCTTTGCAGGTGTCTATTTATCTTCACTAAGCTACAAAAAGACTCTAGAATGACTATCTTAGCCTAAGATAACTAATTGTTTGATGTCTAAACATAAGTAAGATAAATACTACTTATAATGCCTTTTTTATTTGTTTGCTTTACAGTTTGGTGTAAACATTTTCAGACAAATGAACAAAAGAAAAAAACACTGTAAGCTGTGGCATAATACAAATTCTGCTGAAGGCACTAAGAATCTTGCAGCCGCTGTCTATGAGATTTGGATCAGACAAACAATTTCCTCCTGAGATGGAGTCTCTGAAGAGTTGTCATTAATCTAACTATACGTGGAGGTCGTATGGTCTAGACATTTCCCTCCTCAAATCCATCTTTTCTTTTATGTACATCCAAGTATAGACTCCAGAGATGAGATTCAACCATCCAGCTTTAGCTGCCTTACAATCATATGGACACAGGTAGTCATCAAGGCTTATTCAGTATCAATGGAGAGAGATGCTTATGCCCAGAAGGCATCCCCTCTTAGCTAAGAACCTTAAGGAGGGGGATTTGCCTTCTGGAGGTGCCTGATTTATTACGAAACAGAAGAATAAGCAAACAATTTACTTTATTTTCCATAGCTTCACAGATGCTAACATATAATTAGAAGAGGCAGACTGGTTCATTCTCAGTGCTACTTAATGAAATATTATGTTAAATTGCAAACTGAAATAAGTTTGCAAACTTAAACTGTTTGTGGGTGAACTTTAAAAAAATACTCTGATACTTGTAAAATATCTTTTTCTCCCAGTAAAAATAATAACTGGGTTGTTTTTTTTTTTCTGGAATTTTCACTATTTGAGCAATTTAGTACTTTTTTTTTCATTATTTTTCCCTATTACTTAATAATTTGTGAGACAGTTCTGATTTCTATAAATGCATAAATCATTGAGCAATATGGAAAAATAAATATGTAAATTGCCTACTATGAAAATGTTCACTAATGCCTTAGTTCAGTTACTATGTAGTCAGACTACATTTGATTGATTATTCACCTAGCTTTAATAGTATTTTAACATCCCTTGTCTTAGTAGTTGATATGAGTAAAGGAAGAAGGAGTGTGACAATATTCTTAAATGAAGACTTCCAGTGCACCAGCTGAGTGGCTGCTTGGCTTTTCAATTAATTGTGAAAATTCTTGGTTTATTCCATCAACAACAACAGTAACAAACTCCTCTTAGAACTAAATTCAATCAAAGCTTTATTTTCAAAAAAGCCACATTAACACTAATCAAAAATTAGTAGCTTTATTCTAGTTTCATAATAAACCTGGTTACTTATTCTACTGACAGAAGTATGCATAGCATGAGATGTTGTTCTAACAAATGTCTGCTTTAGCAAAGATCAATAATTAGTAGAATTAATAGATCAAAATATATAAAAAATGAATAAAATTTACCACATGCTGCTGGTCACACTTTGGACCTAAGAAATGCAGTCTTGACAGAAGTTGATGTATCCCATTTTATATTGCAAAGGTAAAGTAGCATCTTTTTTTGTCCTTGACAACCATTTTATGTGAAGGTACGCGTTTCAAGGCATGCTCTTGAACTCACAGATTCTACCCTTACAAACTGGTTAGAATTGGTCCCCTGGACTTGACTGCTTCCAGTACTGAACATGTCAAGCTATTTTTGGCCTCATTTTGTCAAAGCTCTCTCTTTTCTTATCTCAGTTGGTCTTCCATTTGGTTCTTTTTAACCTGTTTTCCTATGAGTGCTATATAATCTCATCCCAGTGTACATTTACCTAGTTACCTGCACCCTGTCTGCACCTTAAATAACTGCTGCACATATAGGCAATCTCAATCAAATTCTCAGTCAAATTTGGCAAATTCCTAGTCTTCAAAAGAGTATTTAGTTTCTGTAGTTTTTGTGAAAGATGGCAGCCAAATAAAGGATATACCCCCAGCTGAGCTATTCTTGAGAGAAATGCTAAAATATAAACACAACCTTTATCTGATGTCATATAATCCACACAGAAATGAAATTGAGTACTTCAGGACTCCCGTTAGAAATGGATAAGGATCAAATCTGTGGAAATCAAGATTCATTAGTTGAGCACTCACAAAATTACTTCGTTTTCTCCTCTTGGAATTCTCATCATGTCCTTTGGTTTTAGGGGGTTTTAAGGGTTTGGCTTTGGGTTGTGGTTTTGGTTTTGGTTTTGTTTTCTGTCTGTGTTAGCTCGTTGGCCTTTTCTATTTTTCTTATTTTTCTTTCTCCATTTATCGTACCATTTAATAGGGTCATTGCAGGTATCAACATTGAAACTTCATTTTTCTCAAAATAAAGTTTTGTCCAGGTATAAAATCGTTATTACTACTAAGCCTTTTTTAACTCAAATGAGCCATGGATCCTACTATCTTATTACATACTATGCTGTCATCTCTCATTTCTAGGTCAAAAGGATGGAATATTAAATGAAGAATTAGTAAGAACTGCACAGTCATTAATCAGTATATCCGTTACCTTTTTTTCATTAACCAGATTCTCTGAGGGAAAGGAAAGAAGTAAAACCTTTTTTTTTTTTTCCATCAAAATTCACATTTTACCATAAGATACAGGTGATTTTGATAGTGTGATTTCTTAATTAGAAGAATTTATGGAAAAGTGGGGTTCAATTCAGACTTTCAAGGAAACAGCTTTAGTTTTAAAATATTTGTTTAAATAAAACCATCCATTTTGAAACTGAATGTTATATGTAAAATTATTTTTTAAACTAAAGAAATAATTTTGATGTAAAAGTTTCATTTGGGGAGAAATTTCAGAATGTTTTATTCCAACACTTGCAATCAAGGCTACTCCACCCTGGTAAATTTCCACATTTAATGCAATGGAAACTCATTTTGAATTACTGCAACTTTATGTAGAATTTATTTTTTTGCCAATTCAAATGCTACTAGAAAATGACCTATTTTTTTTGAGAAAATAATCTAATAATGAAATAGAAATGAGTTCTCAAAAGATCTTGTAGTCTACCTCCTTGCCCCATAACAGGATAGCTGAATGTAGATGGTTCCTGAAGGCAATTTTTAAAGCTGTTTTCCATAAACTTGTAATGAGAAAAATTTAAATAGTTAAAGTATTCAAAGTGAGATATTAAAGGAGAAGTTTGCAGCAGTAGAAAAATATTTTGAGTCAAAGAATACATGAAGATAAAAATGATAGGACACACTTCAGTCTTGGAAATCTAATTAATCTGGGTTTTAAAGGGACTATATAGAGAAACAATTCCCAGAGAATGTAACAAAAGAGTCTTCCTAATGTGTTACAAAGGTATTTGTGCTGCTGAGATCAAAAATCTTTCCTGAAGAAGCACCATATCTGTTCTTCAGCGCATCGTCTTCATCCTATGGTTGTACCAGTATTCCAGCAGTTCCTGGCCTAGTTCTTCATCTTTGTTGGTATATATTATTTACAGACATGCATACAGGAGTATTACATTTGATGCTATATTAAAGTGTCTTGTTTTCCAACTTGGAGAAATGCAACTGTCAATTGTGAGAACCATATTGCTTAACTAGCCCATTTTACTAGGTGCATTAAGAAACATCTCTCATGCACTGCTATACCAGCAAATCAAGCTAAGACAAACTATGGATCTTCCCTTACATATGGATTGGCAGTCGAAGTCAGATTATAACCATTTGTTTAACTGATCAACTTTTTTTCTAAACTAAGCCTCCTTTAAATTGATAATTTTTGCTTTTAAATTTGATCAGGTTAGTTTATGAATTTTTGCACAGGTCACATGATACTGACTCATGTGCTTCATGAATGGATAATCACCTAAATTGCCTTTATTTCCTTTTAAAAAAAAAAAAAAAAAAAAAAAAACGAAAAAACCGCATGCAACAACTTAGCTATGTCATTCTCCTATTTTGTTGTCATCAAAAAAGTAAAAATTACTTAAATGCTCATATGAGGCCCATTTAAATTAAATAAATATTCATGAACAAAAAAGGTCATTAAGCAGCTAAGTCAAATCCTCTGTTACAGTTTTGTGAACTGTGTCAGGAACAATACTGTGTACTATTTTATCATATCTAACTTTAATTACCATTAAAAAAGAAAAAAAACAAAAACCCAAGCCACTTAAATTCAAGTGTATAATTACCAGTTATGCTATGACATTTGAATGATAATATGGTCTTGAGACATACAAAATTTTAAGATTTATTGTTGACCTAGAACCCTAGTACAGTGCCTTTACTGTGATCTCAGCCCTCTCCTCTGCAGATAAATTTGTCCTATTAAGACTATGATTGTTTGCCAAACTCTTTTTCTTTGCACATTTCCAAATATATTCTTGTAGAGTAACTACCTAAAAAATGAGAGAGAGCTCTTGAATTTGCTTCTGCTGTATTACTTCCATTTAATTTAGTTTTTCTGATGGGAAATAGCTTTCAGAATTAGCTACTGCCCTTGTGAATGTGTGGGAATTACACAGTTTAAAGCTTACAGAACTGTTTATATAATTAATATAAACATGATTTTGTCCAAAGTCACAGTGCTTTCTGTGTCTTTTGCTGTATTGAAATTAAGCAGTAAGACAGACGTTCAGAGTGGCTTATAATACTTTATACATAACTTCTGTCAGCTTTATTGCAGTATGTGCTGTAAATCCTTTAGAATGGTCATGGTCTACTGG